>NC_092049.1:130545641-130707223 GCF_003086295.3 Arachis hypogaea | reverse complement strand
ATTTTCTAATATTATTTCTGTTTTATAATAGGATTGGTGGTGAAGGAAGTGATTTTTGTGTTTTCGCAGATGGCAGAAGAAACTAGATAAATCAGCACTAAGTGGGGAAAGTTGGGAACATATGCTGGAATGTTGTTTTTTCAGTGACACGTGGCTCCTCATTGTTGCACTGGTTGGTCTAAATCAGAGAGTTGCATAAAGTACCATATTTGGCTTGGAAATATGCTCATGACAATCTTCATGCTCATGGCCTTGCTTCATCATTTATTGGGCAGTGACTAATCAACTTTCAAAGGTTCGTCAAAATAGTCCCTACTTTTTCTCTCCCCTTTTTGGACTTGAAAAATGGTAGTTCTCAACTCATGGAGTCAATTCATGGTGCATTTTAAAATTTGATGGAGTAAAATATAGGGTTGTTGACTGATAAATGTGAAAAATAAATTGATGGTTTTCAGTGGCTAAGAGAAGGGGGTTGAATCTTAGCCTTTTTTGCTTGTTACACTTGCTGGTCTTTGAGGAGACTTTTTAATTTTTGTCTTGTCCTTAGCCACGAGACTTTTAATTTTGTCTCGTCACTTGGCACGAGATATTTTTCAGTTTTAGCTCCTGTGCAGTAGAAACAGAAATGGAGTAGAAGAGAGAGAAAATTACACTCAGATATATCCTGGTTCAGCTGCTAAGTGCAGTGCAGCCTACATCCAGTCTCCATCACAACAATGATGGAATTTTACTATAATCTTCTTGATTACAGAATGTAAAGTGCTAACCCAACTTACAAGGGGATTCTCACAGAATCATGAAACACAACACAGATGTACAAAGGAACTCTAAAGACATCTATGGCTTTTTCTTTTAATTTTGCACTCTTTGTCTTTTTTCGCTCTATGGCTTTTTCATACAAACCTCACTGTTTGCCTTTTTCCATGAGACTTAAGACATGACAAAATTAAATAGAAAAATACAAAACAGAATACATTGAAGGAGAAGAAAATCTGTTAGCTCAGGTAGCTCTGAGAACTCTGTGCCTTGCACTCTCACTCTGTCTCCTTGAATCAAACCCTGACTGTTCACCCTTACTTATAGGGAGAAGCCTTCAAGGTTGAAACTAAACAGACCAAGCTAAACTTCTTCTTCTTCAAAAATAAAACCGGTTCGACCAGAGAGAGAGAAGAGATAACCCATGCAAAACCCAACATGCAATTACCTCTAGTCCTTCCTTGGTCATCACTCTTCATCAATCCGAGCGCTTCATCCTTGGCTTGCTTTCCAAGATGAATTTCTGGCCTTTGATGCTTTATGATGATGATGGCTTCATCTGCTCCAATCTCTGCCTCTTCCATCACGTAGCCACCCTAGCTACTTCCTGTGGTGGTTGAGCAAAATCAGAGACAAGCCATCCTTCCAAGAATCTTCACCTTGTTAGCCGAGATCTTCTTCATCCATTTTTGGTATGAAGAATCTAAGATCTCATTACAAAATCTTACCATAAGTAATGAGAATCTTAGCCACAGCATACTTTTCTTTTTCTTTTTCGTGCCATCATTTTGATGGTCTTGTAGCGTGCTTCTTTTCTCTTCGGTGGCTATGCTTAGCTTCCATGGTTTCTCTGTGTTATGACCGAAGGTTAGAAGCATAGAGAGAAGAAGAGAAAGTATGATCATTAACTAAAGGATTTAGACACAATAAATTAAATGACCACTTCCCTTTTGTTTCTTGGTAGCGTGCCTTTCATTAAGGCTATCAATCAAATCAATGAAATTTTCTCTCATAGTTCCAAAGCATTTATTAACTTTACTCTAATAAAATTTGAATTCCATCACATGGTGAAGTGTGAGATCCGTTAAAGGCATAAAGCAATAACAACATTTGCTTTCCTGACTAATTGTATTCGGATCATGCATTGGATGTATAGCAAAACATGATTAACTTGGACTTGTAGCAATAATGGATCAATTTGGCCCAACCAAGCAAAATAATTCAACCACTCATTCATAAGATAATTTTGCACAAGGTTGGAGCTTGATTTTATTTGGGCTTGGGATTTTTTTTCTTGGCCCAATTGGCATAACCATAGTTTCAGCCATAAGGAGCAAAATAACAATGCTGAATGTTAACTTTAATTTGGGCTTGCACCAGAATTCTTTTATTTTCGGCCCAAACAAACCTGCATAGCAAAAATTAATTTATTAACATTTGTGAATTAATATTTTTGCTATTGATCAAAGTAATAATGTTTAGTCATTACAAATATTAGCTTAGAATTTTTCAAACTCATCATAAATCAAGTTTGCGAACTTACGATATGTGGTCTAAAACTTGAATAACACTGTATGCATTCAAATTTCAAAGCTTGGATTCAAAAGAAAAGAAGAAAGTACCAATTCTAAGGGCATGTTTAATTCTTGTTTATCTTTTTCTTTTTAATGTATTATTGGATTTTAGGATCTTGTGAAATAAAATTAATTAAAAATTTTAAATAAAAGAAACTATACTGACTAACTAACTATTTCTAGCACAAACAAGTTAATTTACTACTATTGTGCTCTATGCTAGTCACTTGGAAATTTTTTTATCATTTTGTTATCTACTATAACATAGAACTATAGATTCATGATACTATTACTATGATTCTCAATGCAGATGCTAGAATGGAAAAAAACAGGGATATCAAATGTAGCAGGAGAGTTAACTTTGCTAATTGGTCTTTTAATGTGGCTTACAACATTCCCTTGCATTAGGAGAAAAGCCCTTGAGCTTTCCTTCTACACACACCACCTCTACATCCTCTTCATTGTGTTGTTCATCTTTCATGTGGGAATCTCCTATGCTTGTATTATGCTCCCTGGTTTCTACCTCTTCTTGGTTGATCGTTATCTAAGGTTCTTGCAATCAAGACAGCGAGCTCGGTTGGTTTCTGCTGGTGTTTTGCCATGTTAAGCGGTAGAACTTAACTTCTCTAAGACCCATGGTAAGATAAAATAAACTAGATGTTTAGTCCCTTAGATCTTGTCTCTTAATTGTTTAAAGATACAGAATACTAATTACAGACACCAAAATCATAGAGGGTGTGAGAGAGATGGGAAAAAAAATCAGTTTTTCCTATTCTTGGGACTCGGGTAGATTTAAAAAACAGTGTGTGCAAAGACATTATCACTTTCTGCAAACAAATTTATATAAAATAAAAGATCAAGTTGAGGTTGCATGCTTTTTTAAGGACTAGAGTATTATCACATATATTTTCTAAGGACTAGACTAATAAAAAATCTTTCAGGAATTTGACTAATGTGATGTATAATTTTCAGGGACTAAGTTGATATATTATAAATTTGTAAGGAACCAAACCAATGTCAAATATTTTTGAGGGATCAAGTAGATAATTTGGTTTATGACCTGCTTCTTGAAAAAAAAAATGCTCAAATTTCAATGATAAGAATTTTTATATATTGTTTTTAGTGCTGATGTGGCTATCTATATTTTTTTGGCAGGGTTGACATATAATCCCACAAGTATTGTGTTCATAAACATACCAAGCATATCAAAGTTGCAGTGGCATCCATTTACAGTTACTTCTAATAGTAACTTGGAGCCAGAAATTCTAAGTGTTGTCATTAAGAGTGAGGGAGCTTGGTCCCAGAAACTCTATCAGATGCTTTCAGTACCATCTGCAATTGATCATCTCAATGTCCATGTTGAAGGTCCTTATGAACCTGTATCTACCGATTATCTAAGGTTTGCATTTTTTTAAATATAAAGCCCAAGTTTATATTAACAAATTACACGTAATTACACATCCATTCAAGAATAAGTGTTATATATATATATATATATATATATATATTAAGAAATTATTACAATTTTCACAACTAAATGGGAAAAAACTAGTTATTATCACCTTAAAGCTCTAAAAACCTCATAAATTTATGGAAAAGTGTTTTTGGGTTGCTAGCAAGACAGTTACTCTCTAAATAACATCACTTCTGGCTTAGTCTAAAATGATTGTTTATAATTTCTTACAAAGTAATAACTCTGCTTTCTATTCACCAGGCACGAAACTCTTGTGATGATTAGTGGAGGCAGTGGCATCACCCCTTTTGTGTCTATCATCAGAGAGCTAATATATCTGAACATAACATTGAGATACAGAACTCCAAAACTTACCTTAATTTGTGCATTTAAGAACACCTCTTGTCTCTCAATGTTAGATATGATCCTCCCATGTTATGGAATCAACGGTGACATTTCTAGTTTGCAACTACAAATTGAGGCTTACATCACAAGAGAGGAAGACCTTAAACAGAATAATAATCCAATTCCCCTTCAATCCATATGGTTCAAGCCTAACCAAAAAGACTCGCCTATTTCTACTTTTTTAGGTCCAAATAGTTGGGTCTGGGTTGGTGCTATAATCTTCATTATCCTAATTGGGATGATTAACCATTACTACATTTTTCCTGTTGATCATAACACCAATAAAATATTTTCATACCCTTTGAAGTCTTCTATCAACATGTTAGTGATATGTGTGTCAATAGCAATGGGTGCAAGTGTAGCTGTTATTTGGAACAAGAAACAAAATGCCAAAGAAGCAAAGAAGGTACAGAATATGGAGGGGTCATCTCCATCAGTAGGATCAACAAATTTCAAGGTTTGTGACGTAGAAAGGGAATTGGAAAGCCAACCAAACCAAATCCTTGCCAATGCTACAAATGTGCATTATGGTGGAAGACCTGACCTAAGAAGTAAGTCACTTCACTTTTTTTTTTGGGCAAATTACTATGTAGTTTGTAAACTGTAACACTAATTACCTTTATAAATATAACACTAACCTCAAGTGAAGGGAATCTTTATTTTAAACTATAGCCTAGAGACATATCAAGGGTATGAAATTGCTCTCTTTTCTTTTTTCTTTTCTTTTTTTCTCTGTCTTTTATTTGCTTTTATTTTTTCTTTTTTGAAGGATTACTGTTGGAACTGAAAGGGTCAAATGCGGGGGTTCTTGTTTCTGGACCCAAGGAAATGAGGCAGGAGGTAGCAGCTGTTTGCTCATCTAAGTTGGCTGAAAATCTGCACTTTGAGTCCTTTAGCTTTAATTGGTGATTTTACTTGAATTGTTAGAAGATATAAAACATTTAGCTATTAGCGAGAATTGATCTTAGCTAGCTTATTTTGAGTTAGAATTTTTATTATTTTTTGGTAGTGTAAATTGGTTATGTAACAAAAGTTAGATCCTAGTTCCTAGCTACCACCAATGACAGTACTTCTAAATTCTAATAGTCTCTTTTGCTTTTTAGAAAATAAAATCTATCATAAGGAGCATAACAAAAAAGGTAAAAGGGTTTTAGTTTCATATCACTTTTCTAGAATATTAGCATACAAACAATTTCACTATTTATGAACCCAAATAGTCCCATACATGGTTACATCAAACTCAAATTTACACAACACCAGATGGATATTGAGATGGACTGAATTTTTGCCTTGCTAAGGTTTCATAACCTTTAAAAATTGATGTTTCAAGTTTCCAGACCCGAAAATTGAGATCACTTTAGTTCCAGGGGAAACTAATAGTGATGTACTCCAGCTCCTTCAAAAACTAATTAAAAAAAATGTGAAAATGTTATTAGCTCTCAAGATACATTCTTCTGACAAAATTAAATTGAGCTCCTGGCAAATGGACATACCTTTCTTTTCTACCAAAGTTGTTCACTTCAATCACATCATCTGCAAA
Source organism: Arachis hypogaea (assembly GCF_003086295.3). Taxonomy (NCBI): domain Eukaryota; kingdom Viridiplantae; phylum Streptophyta; class Magnoliopsida; order Fabales; family Fabaceae; genus Arachis; species Arachis hypogaea. Next base: position 130,701,495 of record NC_092049.1, on the reverse strand, counting down.
TATATTTGTCAAACACTTTTTCCTTCACGCCTTTGCCTTTCAATCTCACTTTCGCTGAAATCTACGATATCCTCAATAGGCACCCAGCCAGTGCTTAATATTTTGGCATGTAAAAAAGGATAATCAGAAAAATCTTCAGGTTCACCTTGGCTGACCTGTTCCTGGGGCTGAATCAAAAGTTTAAAGTTTAAAACCCGAGATCTCGGCGACATTCATCATTGAAGTAATCATTGGTCAAGCAAAGAATGTAAATGTGATAACCTTTGCACATTCTATATTTTCTCCAAGGGATGATGCATCGATTACCATGTCCAACTGATAAATTAAACAGCACTGATTTATCAAATCCCCAAGACACTGTATAAAACAAGAAACATAATGCAATACCCTTTGATTCATATGGCAATCAAACATTAGTAATCAAAGTTCTGATGAGGTACATCAAAGTCATAACCCACAGAACTAGACAACATATAGGTTATTCTTTATCAATAATCGCAGATCAAAACAACTCGAAACTTACAAGAATGGCAACTCTAAGTTGACATTGGCACCCTCCATGGCCTGCAGATTTTCTCTTTCCCTCTGTAATGAATCTCAATCTGGGTTGTCAAACAAGTTCTATGCTGCAGCAACGAAAAATTCAAACCATTCTCAATCTCAAGCGCCATCTTCTTGAAAATCCTCGAACCCAATAAAAAAAATTATTGTAACCTCATTGGAGCAATTTACACATGAAACCAAGATTAAAATATTTGTCCCAAGACATTCAAAAAAAAAAAGAAAGAAAAAAGAAAAAGCCGTCACACATGAATTCAAATACAATCCCGAAATGCTCAATTCATATTCCTCCGCACCCATCTTTTTCCATATTCACAATTTGAAACACGCAATTTAACACAAAAACACATTCCCAGTAATCAGATAACAAACTCTCCTCTATCCGAAACCAACATATTATTTGTCCTAAAAATTGAAAGAAAAAGAATTGCAAACTAAAAGGCAAACTTCAAATAGCAATATTTATATAAAAAATATTTACATTTCTTTCTGGATGGATGCAATGACCTGGGGAACCATTTAGCTGAGGAGATCTAAGCTTGGCAATGATACCTGTAATATATTGAGAAAGGTGTGTCATGAGCTATGAGAACTGGGATGCAAAGGGAAGACAGGTGAGTTGAGGTGGGTCAGAGCTTTTGCGAGATGCCAAATGGCGAATAGAGCCTTCCGCTGTGGCGGCTGGCTCTATCTCTTGTTCATACAGTGGAGAGTCAACCACGAGCATCTTATTTATAGAAGCTGAAGAATGTGAAATCATGTCCATGTTCAGTTCAAGAGTTTCTTTTTCTTTTCCCTGTTTGGGATTTTCTTTTCTTAAATTCTTGAATGTCTTGCTTGCACACCCAACGTGCTCCACATCTCTGTACTCGGATATCACGATCGTCATCATCTGGAAATAACAATTGGAAGCGATTGTGTTGGCATAACAGCTTACTAAAATAGTAACCCTTCACGCACACAATGAACAAATTATCTCCGCTAAACCCCACGTATAAACTCTCGTTGTCGTTGATGAATTCTTCACCGTTGCAGATCACCGATGGCTGTACTGCGTTAATATATTCTTGATTTTCAATTAGGAAACAGAGAGCAAGTGCGATGGTTTCAATTGAAAGGCAATTCTGCGGGAACGAGACTGATACTCCGTCATCTTGTTCCTGATGCTCAAACCATGCTGGAATTTCCTTCCCATAGATCAACATTTGCAAGAAGTCTTGACGATCTTGGCTAGCTGATTCTGCAAAGCCACAACACGCCTTTGAAATAACATCATCAACATTCGATGCATCCAGTGAATAACAACCCTGTGCGTCTAATTCTCTTAGACTTGATGGAAGCTCTGGTAAAACCTCCAATTCATCGCAACCGCATAAGTACAGACTTGTAAGTCTAGGAAGTTGATGGATACTTATTGGAACTCTTAAAAAACTGCTCTCAGATAAATCCAAATCCATCAACGACGCTAAGTGGCGAATATCATAGGAAAGGGTCGCCTCTTCTCTAGATGAGCCAATATCGGAGGAAAGACCAGTAATCTTGTCGCATCCACTTAAGTTCAACTCAGACACGCCAGCCAAATTTCCAAGCGTTGGGGGTAGCTCTTCTATACCTGTATCTCTCAGATAAAGAATCGATAACTGTTTCATGCATTCTCCAAATTCTGGCAGTCTTCTCAAACTACTGCAGGAGTTTAGATTTAGTAAGCTGAGTTCACTCATCTCCAATTTATCTCCAAGTGTTTCAAGACTCGTGCATCCACTTAAATCCAAAAAAAAAAGTCTTTTGTGGTGTGCGAGTGACAGGTGAATATAATTCAGCTCCTCACATCCATCAAGATGAACTTCTTCAAGATTGGGAGCCCCAGAAAGATCTGGCAGTCTTCTCAAACTACTGCAGTAAGATAGATGTAGTCTCTCGAGTGAACTCATCTCCAATTTATCTCCAAGTGTTTCAAGTCTCTCACATCCACCAAGATCAAGTGTTTTAAGATTGGGAGCCCCAGAAAGATCTGGTGTTTGCTTCAGCTGCTTGCACTCTGACAGATTCAAGTGCTCTAACTTTTCTAGAACCTGAAAAAACATTAAAAAAAATATCACATGGATAATATTTTTGCTGGAAATGTTTATGTAATAAAATTTGATAGAACTGTCAGACGAAAAGGTCTACCTTCTTTCCATCCCATAACCGTACAATTTTGCTCCAAGACAGATTAATTTCAACAAGTTCATAGCGTTGATGATCTGTAAGGGGCAGAGTTTTCAGTGGACAATTTCTCCAGCGAAATACCTTTAATGTACAAGGAATATCGCAGAGAATGGGAGCTTTCACGCCATCTAAAATGAGAAGCTTTAACCGGCACATTTTTGAGAAAGATAAATCTCTCTGATTCACTTCAGTCTCGCTATACTTCTTATGTATAACGATGCCACGAGTTGCTTTAGTTTTCTACATATACACGTAAATAAATAAATAAACAAACAATTAAAAAAACCAATGAAAAAACTATACTGATTGAGATAACCATAAAAACAAAAAATAGTTTTTAGTTACCTAGATATAATATCAAAGACATTGTCAAATTCTTATTTTAATTCTATGCATCCTATAGTTGAGAAAAATCGACACTTACTTTCTTTTGAGTAAGTACAAATTCAACATCCTCCAAACACCACAATCTGCTATGCTTACAAGCATCATTTGGAGATTTCTGAATTACAATTTGTTTGCCCATTTCTTCAAGCAGATCATGCATCCCCAATTGATTATATTTAATAGTAACCAATGATCTCTTAATCAAACTATCAAGACCAATTTCAGCCTGATAACCACATTCTTCTAATATCTTTCTTACATAATATTGCGGATCTCCTTTAAAAAAACAAGCAATATCTAGAAAAATATTCTTTTCCATATCATCTAAACCCTCATAGCTTATTTTCAAAGTATCAATAATTTCAGAATGTGAAGACTTCTTTATTTTTTCGATAGCACTATGCCAAACCGCCATAGGTCTACCATTAAGATAGGAACCCAATACTTTCAGTGCCAATGGGAGACCACCGCTGTATTTTACCACTTCTATGGACAAATCCAAAAACTCTTCTGAAGGTTTTGGCAGGTTAAAAGCTTCTAATGAAAAGAGGTTAAGGGCTTCACTTTCCACTAACCCTTCAACGTTGTAAGTTTCGTGCAACTTATCTTTCCTTAGCAGGTGGAAATCTCTAGTTGTGATTATTATTCTGCTTCCAGGACCAAACCAAGCTTGCTCCCCAGCCAAATATTCTAATTGTTTTCCATGATTTACATCATCAAGAACAAGAAGTACCTTTTTGAGACGTAAAGAGTTTTGAATTATTGTCCTCCCATCATACTTGTTATGAACAAAATTTGACCTTATTTTCATTTGATCGAGAAGTTGCTTTTGTATGTGAGTAATATCTTTTTTCTCGCAGTGTTCTCTTACGTCGGCAAGAAAGCAAGTAACTTCAAATCTGCTTCGAATGATTTCAAAGACAGCTCTAGCAATAGTGGTCTTACCCATGCCGCCCATTCCCCATATGCCTATAAAGCGAACATCATTCAATCCAAGGCCAATTAGAGTAATCACTTGTTCCACTCTTGATTCAATCCCCACAAGATTCTTCATTGAAGATGGCAACTTAGAAATCAATATTTCAAATATATGCTGAGCAATATTTTCCACAAGTACTGCTTCGTCCCTGTTTAGGGAAAGAGAATTTCTTTGTAAGTCTAGCAATACATAAGAAAAATAAAGCAAAAACTTTTATAATAAAAAAGAAATTTTGTAATAAGATAAAGGAAGACATTACAAAACAAAACAACTGAAGTTTACAAAAACGATTTTCTTTTACAAAATTTATTTGCAATAAGCTATATATATATATTGCAAAAAAATTGATATGTATATGAAAAAGATTTAAACATTATGGCTAATTTTTAGTATACTGTTACCATCGTTGCTTAAACATTGCATTCTATTATTTGCTTTAGAAAAATATTTAAAATGTAGTATTACAAAATAATAATACTATAGCAGATAAATTGTAGTAATAAGAAGAGTAATAAGTTAATGACTAGTTTAGCTTACTCATTTTTGGAGGTCCAACCAGAATGAGCAGCTACTTGTGTTAGCGCATCTCTCCATCTCTTGACCTTCTCACTGTCATGTCTCTCTTCGTGTTTCTTGAAAGCTTCCTCAAAGGTTCCTCTTTGGTGCCTCACATCACTAGGCTCCACACCGTAGAACACTGCCTCGATCTGTAGCCCCACCTGGTTCTTACACTCAATGATCTTTTGGAGCTCATCTAAGCACCAACTGGAGGAAGCGTAGTTCGGTGAGAAAACGATGACTGCAAATATAGACTCTTCAATTGCTTTGAGGAGCTCTTTTGAAATAACATGGCCTTTGCGAAGGTTTTGGTCATCTTTGTAGGTTGTGATTCCCTTACTGTTGAGGGCCGCATAGAGATGGCTAGTGAAGCCTGTGCGAGTGTCTTCTCCTCTGAAACTCAAGAACACGTGATAGGTGCATGATCTTGGTGGTGGGATTGATGCGGAAGAAGAGGCGGATGCCATATGTTTGAAGTTTCAAGAAGTGGATTATGGTGTGCGTATGTGTTGCAGAAGAGTTGTGATTATTAACTCTAAACAGTTAATTAGTAAGATCACTTGAGAAATTCTTTGTGAAGAGAAAGGAAAGTAAGCGGAAGCTGCCTCTGGGTACCGATGAAGCCATGAAGGAGACACAAATCTGAGAGAGTAATCAATAATGAAAACCCGTTTTATTAGTGATAGGGAAATGCTAGTTGGACAATATTAATCGGCCTTTAATCAGCCTTTAATCAGATTTAAATAATATTTAATTATTTTTTAGTGTAACATGTTTCTATTTTGTAGATACATATCTATAATTAGATTTTAATTTAAATTTAAATTTTAAAACCCACCTACTTTATTGGTGGTTACGGTGACTTTGCTTTTTTTTTTTTTGGTTTGCACCAGGGTATCCATCAGGCCGGAAGCCCAATGACTAATCCCTCGGGTACTGCAGAGGCACACAAAGTGGGCGACCCTCCCAAACAAGCAAGCTCCATTCCCATCCTCCAGTGAGTATCGAACCCGGGAGAGATGGTTAAGGGACACAGACCCTCATCCATCTGTGCCAACTTGCGTTGGTACGGTGACTTTGCTTTACTTTCGTAACTTCACGTAACAGATACAGTTTTTTAAATTCCTTATTCTACGGGATATTCACACGCATTAGTGAATCCCAAACCAAAAAGGACGCTGCCAGCTGAATTCTTCATCTCGTCTTCATTGGTGAAGACCATCACCACCTTCCAGCTGAAGCACTCTCTCATTTTGCATTGGTGAAAGGTATCATTATTTTCCACACATGTGTTTATGTAATTTGTTAAGAAATATCATGTTCAACATTTTTAATTATATTTTAATTTAAACATAAAAATACTCTGCTGATTTAATTGGAACAAGGTTGATCTTATTTAATTTTATTAATAAAGTTGTTGCAAATAAAGTATATAATCAACAATTAATTTAAAATTGTGTTGTTATTTTTCGATTATAATACATCTGATAGTATGATACTTTATATAAAATATTTTTAAAACACATCTAAAATCAGTCAACTTTAATAATACAATATAAATGTTAATAATACAATTATGAATGGTCGAATATAATTATATACATAAACTAAAATATTTTCAATTGTAACACGTCTAAAATATTAAGTTATACAAAAAATATTTTTAAAACACATCCAAAATCATAAATCTAAAATTTAAATTTAAACATTAAAAAATAATTGTAACACATCTAAAATTATGAAGTTATACAGAAAATATTTTTGAAACACATCCAAAATCATAAATCTAAAATCTAAATTTAAACATTAAAAAATAATTGTAACACATCTAAAATTATGATGTTATACAGAAAATATTTTTAAAACACATCCAAAATCATAAATCTAAAATTTAAATTTAAACATTAAAAAGACAGCGTTGTAAATGAGCGCCGAAAAGGAGGAAGGCAGCGTTGAGAATGAGCGCGGAAGAGGATGAACGACAGCGGAGGATGACTTCTCGATGTGCACCTCTGAATTTTCTATGTGCGACTCTGAATTTTCGACATGGCGCAAACGTGACTTCTCTGCTTTTTTGAGTGTTTTGTACAGTTTAATTAATAATTTGATAGTTTAAGGTTTATTTTATATTTTTAAAATCAAAATTTTGAATTTTGAATAACTTGATTTTTAGATATGTATTTAAATTATAATATATTAATAATTAAATATATTAAATCTGAAACAAAAATTTAAAATTTAAATTTTAAATTTCAGTTTTTTTAAATTGTATTTTGAATGTGTATTTAATTTTAAAAAGATAATAAATCTATTCATAATTTTTAGTTGTGTTTGTTTTAATTTTTTTTAATTATTGTAATAAAAGGCTGAATGTTATACTATTTTTAAAGGATATCTAGTTGAACCGTTCATTTATTTATTTATTTCGAGTAAAATGATAGTAATAATTACTACTACTGTAGGTTCCACAGGAGACTAAAAGGTAAAAACTATAGGAAAATTATCACATGTTCCATTGTACTAGCATGAAACATCAATTCTCAATGGAACAAATAGTGGTTCACGCCCCATTGTTAGCCAAGCCAGGAATTTAGAAACTTAACCATTGACAAATGGGTCATTTTAGTTTTGCTTCAAAAAGGATAAAATTGTTTTTAAGTTCTTCACTACAAGACAAATTACATAATGGAAACCGGACCATTCTTAAAATACACACCATTAGTAACATATCCTAACATATTTAATTTTATATTTATTAACAAATCATTCAGTTTTTTAGTAAAAAATTATAAACATATTCAGCAGCTACCTTGGTAAAAATAATATTATATAAAATAAGCAAATAATATATATCAAAATAAAATTTAATTTTCAAATATTAACATTACAATTAAAAATATTGAACTCTTCTTACTAATTTTTCTTCAAAATCAACTCTTTTACTTTTAATTTATCTTTTGAAAAACTTAAAAATACAACTTTGATAACATTCTCATTTAAATCTTTTAAAATACTTATTCGACATCTAATTTTCTAAAAACACAAAATTCGAACGAAAAATATACGTCTAATAGATTTAATGACAAAGAAAAAATATTTATTTTTTTAGTGCTTTCACTGAATCTAATCTATGGACTTTGAATTGATTTCAATCCATATATTTTTAACTTTAGTTTTAAAAAAAAAATTAGTTCATTGCTGTGGTACTTATATGAAGATTTAAATTTAGTATCTAATGATATTAGATTTTTTTTATTTTGTTTTGTCCAAAAAAATATATTTGGCTATTTTAATATTAAAAAAGATTATAATTATCAAATTATCATAAATCAAAATTCATTATATATACCTTCACTTTTATAATTTATATATAGATAATAATATTATCATTCCTAAATCTTGTTACTCTACCATGATTTACTAAAAATTTTATACTATATTTTAATACGTAAATTATGGTAAGGTAATTATTTTACAAAAATACACAAATCACGCTATATCTTATCACTATTTATTTGTAAATTTAATAGTATTCTTTAACACATAAATAATGATAAGATAATGAATTTTTAAAACTGTACACAAATTTCACCAAACATAATTTGCTAACACAATTGTCGCTAAACATGATTCATGTCCATCATGGATTTCAATAATTTTTCCACCATCACATACTAATAAATTTTTTTTTCAATACATAATTAAGTTTAAATTACTAAAAATGACATTTTTAAATTTTTAACGCTATCGTTCTGTATACATACATTTGGTCATTTATTTAAAACGGAGTTAACTACTAATTTAGTCCTTACACAACTAAAGTTGTGTTCGTTTTCTTTTTATGTTTCGCTTTCTTACGATTTGTGTGCGATACGAGTTCTGATTGTTTTGTTTAACTTTTTTTTCAAGGATTTTAGTTAAATTTCTTTTTATATATGCCTATGTATGCAATCTTATTTTTGGAGACCCTAATACCTCACCACCTTTAATTTACGAATTTAAGCGTAAAATTCTGTGTAGTAAAATGTTACACTTTTTATATCATATGATATTGTTTTAACTTTAAAATAATTTATTTTAGTATAAATATGATGTAACATTTATTAAATTTAATTTAAAAAGTTAAATTTGTATTAATATATTATATAAAATTTATAAATTTGAACCTTCTAATTTTATATCTGGTCAATCCAATTTAATTTGATTTATTTTGGATCAATTTAAGGTCGGATTAAAATAAATTCACTAGATATTAGAGATCCAAATCTAATTGAACCATGTCCAGTCCGACCCATGTGCACCACTACTTGGGTTGTAGTATCAATATTAGGAAAGATAGAAGACTCGAGTCCGCAACCTCTTAATTGAGTATGGGGAGACTATTTTTTTTTTGTTTCTCACGGTATCCCCCAACTCGGCAGGTCAAGGACTAATCCGTCGCGGTACTGAGCTCCATTTAAGGGTTTGCCGCTGGCCAATGGGTTGCTGCATGCACAAGGCGGGATTCGAACCCCCGACACTTGCTTAAGCGGACTAGTGAGCTAACCACTAGACCAACCCAACTTGGTTAGTATGGGGAGACTATGCCATTTGAGCTATTACTTATTGGCATAAGTTGAACCGATTAATCCATTCATAACTAAATAATTATATAAAATTTAATTTATTTTTTTATTTTTATAATAAATATTTTTTTTGTAATTTTATTTTATATTCAATTAATTATTAATTTTAAATTTTAATAACTCATCAATTAGTTTATATTTATTATAACTCTTCAAGTATTTATAAATTTATATTTATTATACTATTTAAGTATTAATAAAAAAATAACAATCATAGAAATAGAAAATATATTATAGTTAATAAAATATTTTTTTTAAATTTATAAATATAATTTAATTTTATTTACGTAAAATATTTAATAAAAAATTATGTATAAAAAATAATTTTTTTTAGTTTAATTGGGTTTGATCATATTTCATATTTGACCGAATCAGTTTATATAAATTTGACTGAATTTTATTGTATTTAACTAAGTTTGACCGGATTAATTATTTGACTAGTTCAAATAATAATCCAATTCGAACTAATGACCGGATTTTCGGTTCAAATTTGATAACTTTGACTAGGAGTATGTTTGAATTTTATTATAATTTTGGAACAAAAATAATATTTTGTTTTTTTTAAGTAAAGTTTTTTTTTTATCAAAGATAAAATTGAGACTTGAACCCGTAACCTCTAAATGAGTATAAAGAGGCCATTTAAACAAAGTTATACGTGATAAATTATGAATTTTTATAGGTGTGTGTGGTAAATGTAAAGAAAGAGCCTTACATTTTTTTACAACTTAATATAATTATCATTGACCACAGAAATATTATTTATATAAAGAGGAGTTTTAATTTTAAAACTAACAAAACATATTTTTTCAATATAAATAAAGTCAAGTGAAACAAATTCTAAACTAACATTTCCACTTTAAAAAATCCAAGATTTGTAACTATACATTATTTTTGCTTTAATTTTTAATTTTTTTATCTCATAGTCTTCAATCTATTACAGGATTAATCAATAAAATCATTTAATATATAAATCTAAGTATTTAACTGTTACGAATCTTATAACTGAGCAATTATGAATATTGAAAATAATAAATTAAATAAAAGAAAAATAATCATTTTTTAAATTAAATATGCATGGAGTAAAAAGAAGCAACAAAAATATAAAGAAAAATATAGGGATGAGTTTTATATTTATTCTTATGTAAAATTTCGATTATGGATTATGAAGTTTTGTTTTTTATTTTTTATTTTTTTATTATTGAAGATGGGAAGACTCGAACCCTCAATTTTTTAGGTAAATATAGAAAGACTATATCATTTGAGTTATAACTTGTTAGCTTAGTTGTGAATTGAGGGTTTTGATTATGGATTAGGAAACAATTCAGCTATATTACCAAAAGCATTTCTGTCAACTTCTGCCAACTCTTATTTATAACTGTGTTTAATGAAAGTGTCTTTGTGGATGTGTCTAATAAAAATGTATTTTTTATGACTGTGTTTAATATAAGTGTCTTTATTGATATATTTTCTGGATGTGTCTCTTTATATATATGTTTAAAATATAATAATTAATTATTGTTGGTAATAAGTTGCAGATAATATATTGGTACCCTATACTTTTTCATTATGAAATTATGTATAAAGTAACATGTTTATGACATATTTAAATACTATAGTCAAAGAAAGAAACATCACCTGCAATGCAAGTATAAAAAACCTTAACTAGTTTTTTTGTTCAATTCATCAAGAATTAAGAAACTATGCATTTTCAGTTCAAAAGAGTAGTTATGAGACTATCAACAATTGTATATCTATATACACATACATATTTGTGTAAACATGTAAATTAAATGGTTGAAAGAAACAACTGAAAAAAAAAGGTGAAATATAACTGAGAAATAATAGTATTTATATATGTTTATATCCGTGCCGCAAATATGTATCAAATTAAAAAAGAAAAAAAGAAGAAACTAACATTATAATATGAGAAGAAAAAAAATGAGTTATGAAAAAAAGTGAGAAGCAAGGAATTATAAAAGAAGAAAGTAAATAAGTAAAAATATAATTTTATATTAAAAAGATAAATAGTAAAAATGAGTAAAATAAAATAGTTTTATAATTTAATTTACACCTATTAAAAATAATAACAACATAAAAATATATAATAAAGTAATAAACTAAATAAAAACAAATGTTAAAGAAAGACTGAAATAAAAAATAAATCTAACTAAATGAACTAATTTATACCAGTTCAACTAATGTATAGGCTATTTTTAGTAAACTCCAACACAAATCTAGCTACCTTCCAACTAGCTTGGGCAAACAAGGAACTCCAATCCTCACAAACTGGTAAAATGATAGACTGGTTGCATGGCTAAGGTGGGCTTCTTTTACATACTGTCTACAGAAGTTATTGTTTTTGAATCTAGACCGTTTACATTTTTTAAATTATATCTTAAAAGTTTAAAATTGAGGAACAAAATGTTCCGTGTTCGTACAACGGAACACGTGAACAACTTCCAAAACTATATTGTCATCTCTTTATCATTGCAAATAAAATGCGTATAAGTTAATAAATGAAGATTATACAGATGAAAACTCAGGCGAAGTCGGTGAAGTTGATATTGAGAGTTGTTAGTTGAAAATTTAGTCAAATTAGTCAAATTATTTAACGATTCTTAAATATAAATTTCACATGAAGTCGACTGTACACACCGACTATATATCAAAAAAGTTAATTGGTTCTTCTCATATACGAAATCAAATGTTGATATATGTATTTTTATGTAGGAAAAAAGTTTGGTAACTAAAAAGTTTCAGCCATAATAGGCAAAATTTTTCGTAATATACTTTATTTACATTATTTAATAACAGTTTTATTTTTTAACCCACTCTCTTATCATTCTATTTATCCTATTCTTATCAACTCCACTTATTAATGATATTAATTATAATATCATATCCCTTACTATTAGGCATTCTTGTAATCAATAATTAATATTTTCTTTTATAATTTGATTTTTATATTTAAGAATATAATAAAGATTAATAATAATAATTAATAACGGTTATTATTTATCATTGTAATTGATTCTTGCTCTACTCATTCACCTAATAAAAATACGATAATATCACATAAATTCAATAATTGTAATTGATTATTATCATAAACGTTTTTTTGTTTTATTATTATTATCATTACCGTTTTTTATTGTAATTAATTTTTTATTTTTGTTAAGTCATTTATCATCATTCAATAGAGAGATACAAAACCTGAATATTACCCTAATATGATTTTGTTTTCGTTAATTCAATTTTTTTGTTTAAAATTCACAACTCTAATACCATTGCAAGCACAATTAGAATAGGTCAAGAAATTTTGCAATAAATCATCTTTATCATTACAAATAGTATGATATTTGAATTCGACTTTAATACGGTACCTATGGTAGAAAGTGTTGAAGAATTTGAACAATAGATAGACTCACCCGACGAGGTTATTGTCAGTCAATCAATTTTCGAGAATATGAAAAACTACACTAGTTTTAATGAGGTATAGTCATAAACTGATTTAATTTTTTTTATGTTTTTATGTGCATTTATAATTATATTGTACTAACTAAGTTCATACACATAACATTCATACGTTTATATATATAACATCCATAATTATATATAACTAACATCTAAAAATTAAATTAATATTTATTAGATATTACATCCATACGCATATCATTTTCTAGTTATTGCATAAGTAACTATAAAATTAGCACATATGTTTTTAAATTTTATCATAATTGAATTTAAAAAAATATCAAATTCTTAAATTAATTTATTCAATTGATAAATTTATTCATAATATCCATAAATTCATACACATAACATCCATATTTTTATATTAATAACATCCATAATTTTATATTCATAATATTCATAATTTTATACATATGATGTCTATAATTAATAAATTTTTATAATTAATATTATCAAATTTAAACTATACGTCTTATTGCATTCTTCAAATTATCTCATATATGTAATAATAGGTCATGATTTTAATTATTTTAATATTTTTATTTAATATTCGTATGTATGCTTATTTATTGATTTTAATATGACAAATTAATAATTATTTTAAAAATTTATTTTTTAATTTTTGTTTATATTTTATTTTTTGTTTTTTAATAGTCTATATATAAAATATAAATTATATAGTAGAAGTTGTTAAAAATTTTTAATTTATAATTTTTGCAGAAAATTATTGTATTTTAATAGATAATAATGTGATTGAGAGATGTTATGAATTTGATTTGAGAGAAACTGAAATTGATTTTGGAAAGAACATTATGACTCCAAACATGCAGTAAAATGATAGGTAATAAAAAAAATAAATGATAAAAAAATGTATATCACTTACTTATTAAGAGAATAAAAATTTTTACGTTATATTTCTATATTGTAATTATTCTTTGACTACCTAGCATCACCTTTTTGTGTATTGGAATAATGAAGTGACGTATTGTCAATGACTTTATTGCCTTATAGGTGATATTTCTTTAAAAAGAAAATGATGTTTCGTAGAAATTAGTTAAACAAGATGCTTCAATTGGAATAGTCTATTTTGTATTTCCTTTTGTAACTTAGAATAATAATTGGTCAACATTGATCTAATTTTAATAATTTATTAACTAATAACTCAATGAAAGAAAAATACACCGTGTCTTTTATAGTGTATTTACACATAAAATTTAAAAATAAAAAATAGGTCTCATTATTTTTTATCTCTACTTTTAAAATTTTAAGCAATTTAAAGTTTTAAACAAAATATTATAGGCACCAAAACATCTCCCAAAATACATAAATCTAAAACCATAATGAGGAGAATTAATAGAATTAACATTCAATCAAAAATTAAAAAATTTTCAATTATTTACATAAACATACATTAAGATCATGTACCAAATACTATATTTTCTTTTACAAGGATACAATTATTATATATAAGTTATAACATAAGACTTTGTTAGGATTTGGTTGAATTAGTCCCACATTGCTTAGGATAGCAAATGGAGTGGGTGGCCTAGGCTATAAATATGAGGCTAAGTTCTCCATTTGTTTTTGCACCAGTCAGAAACACTTTAAGCTTGTATCTGATTTTTCTTTTCCTCTGTACTCTTTGATTAGAGAGTGTTGTGAGGTGTAGTTAGATATTTGCTTTGAAAGAGTGTGGGTGTACTGGGGTGCCGGTGAGAGAAAGAAGTCTATGTGTTGTAACAATTTTCACATAGTGATATTCTCTGGTTGTCATTTGACAACGGCCGTGGTTTTTTCTCCGGTAATTGGAGTTTCCACGTTAAATTCTTGTGTTGTGATTGTGTCTATTTTATTTCTCTGTCAAAGGTGTTTTCTCAAGGGGGAATTGTGTCTTATTCCCAACAAGTGGTATCAGAGCTTCGGTTCGGTGGGATTTATTCTTAGTATGCTCTGTGGTTGCAGCCTAGTCTAATCTCTTTGGTTGCTGTTGTTGTTGCTGGAAGGCAGTGTGACTCTGTGAGAGTGCAGTTTGGAAAAGGTTCTGGCTAAGGAAAGACTTGGTATTTAAGTGTGTCCATTGTGACCCACCTCTCTTTCCTGGGGACCCTTCCTAGTGCACGGTCTACAGTTGAGTTATAATATTCCAGTATACGGTTGCAACAATGTCAGGATATTCAAGTGCTGTGAAGCTTGAAATAGAGAAATTTGATGGAAGAATCAATTTTGGCTTGTGGCAAGTACAAGTCAAGGATGTGTTGATACAATCAGGTTTGCACAAGGCGTTGAAGGAGAAGATCTCTGGTTGCTCTCTCTATGAGAGAAGATGATGTTCTCTAGAAGACAAGAAGTATTCTCATGGTATTACCGCACTGCCATGGATAAGGATAAGTTGTGGCAATCGGGTCCACAATTGCACACGGGCATTGGTTGGCGTTGAGATGCAAGGTGTGTGGCGGAGTTAGGTCGATGGCTGAAGAACTTCCAGGAAAAGCCAATTTGGAAGTTGCACCATGAATTTTCAGCAAGGTTTCGATCTGTACCAAGGCGAAATTCTTGGAGTGGTCTAATTCCAAGTGAGTATACTTTCATGGTGGAGTATGATAGTTCTCTGAACTATGATTGTCGGTATAGACAATGGCAGCAAAGAATTGTCGGTGTTGACAATGGAAGCTGAAGATGTGTGACTATTTCAATCAAGGTGGAGATTGTTAGGATTTGGTTGAATTAGTCCCACATTGCTTAGGATAGCAAATGGAGTGGGTGGCCTAGGCTATAAATATGAGGCTAAGTTCTCCATTTGTTTTTGCACCAGTCAGAAACACTTTAAGCTTGTATCTGATTTTTCTTTTCCTCTGTACTCTTTGATTAGAGAGTGTTGTGAGGTGTAGTTAGATATTTGCTTTGAAAGAGTGTGGGTGTACTGGGGTGCCGGTGAGAGAAAGAAGTCTATGTGTTGTAACAATTTTCACATAGTGATATTCTCTGGTTGTCATTTGACAACGGCCGTGGTTTTTTCTCCGGTAATTGGAGTTTCCACGTTAAATTCTTGTGTTGTGATTGTGTCTATTTTATTTCTCTGTCAAAGGTGTTTTCTCAAGGGGGAATTGTGTCTTATTCCCAACAGACTTTAATACAATAATATCGTGTATATATATATATATATATATATATATATATATATATACACGAATATGTTTTTAACTCCAATTTTAAAACTAACTTCAATTAGGAAACAGAGAGCAAGTGCGATGGTTTCAATTGAAAGGCAATTCTGCGGGAATGAGACTGATACTCCGTCATCTTGTTCCTGGTGCTCAAACCATGCTGGAATTTCCTTCCCATAGATCAACATTTGCAAGAAGTCTTGACGATCTTGGCTAGCTGATTCTGCAAAGCCACAACACGCCTTTGAAATAACATCATCAACATTCGATGCATCCAGTGAATAACAACCCTGTGCGTCTAATTCTCTTAGACTTGATGGAAGCTCTGGTAAAACCTCCAATTCATCGCAACCGCATAAGTACAGACTTGTAAGTCTGGGAAGTTGATGGATACTTATTGGAACTCTTAAAAAACTGCTCTCAGATAAATCCAAATCCATCAACGACGCTAAGTGGCGAATATCATAGGAAAGGGTCGCCTCTTCTCTAGATGAGCCAATATCGGAGGAAAGGGTCAGGCTACTCAAAGATGAGCTGTCACAATTGTCATAATCAGCTCTGACTGTGAGAGACTCTAACCCATCAGTTTTATCTGGAAGACCACCTAACACCAACTTTTTAAGGCCAACGAAACATCCAAGTGATAAGAGAAGACCAGTAATCTTGTCGCATCCACTTAAGTTCAACTCAGCCACGCCAGCCAAATTTCCAAGCGTTGGGGGTAGCTCTTCTATACCTGTACCTTCCAGATCAAGAATCGATAACTGTTTCATGCATTCTCCAAATTCTGGCAGTCTTCTCAAACTACTGCACCAGCCTAGATTTAGTTCCTCGAGTGAACTCATCTCCAATTTATCTCCAAGTGTTTCAAGACTCCTACATCCCCGTAAATTCAATTCAACAAGCGACTTGTGGTGTGCAAGAGACGGGTGAATATAATCCAGCTTCGTGCATTCCCAAAGATGAAGTTTTTTAAGATTGGGAGCCCCAGAAAGATCTGGCAGTCTTCTCAAACTACTGCACCAGCCTAGATCTAGTTTCTCGAGTGAACTCATCTCAAATTTATCTCCAAGTGTTTCAAGACTCTCACATTGACTTAAATCCAATTCAACAAGCCTCTTGTGGTGTGCAAGAGACGGGTGAATATAATCTAGCTTCGTGCATTCCCAAAGATGAAGTTTTTTAAGATTGGGAGCCCCAGAAAGATCTGGCGTTTGCTTCAGCTGCTTGCACCATAACAGATCTAAGTGCTCTAACTTTTCTAAAACCTGAAGAAACATAAAAAAAATATATCACATGGTTAATATTTATGCTGGAAATGTTTATGTAATAAAATTTGATAGAACTGTTGATGAAAAGGTCTACCTTCTTTCCATCCCATAACTCTACAATTTGGCTTTTAGACAGATTAATTTCAACAAGTTCATAGCGTTGATGATCTTTAAGGGGCAGAGTTTTCAGTGGACAATAATTCCAGCGAAATACTTTTAATGTACAAGGAATATCGCAGAGAATGGGAGCTTCCACGCCATCTAAAATGAGAAGCTTTAACTGGCACATTTTTGAGAAAGATAAATCTCTCTGATTCACTTCAGTCTTGCTATACCAGCTATACCAATTATGTAGAACGATGCCATGAGTTGCTTTAACTTTCTACACATACACGTAAATAAATAAATAAACAATTAAAAAAACCAATGAAAAAACTATACTCATTGAGATAACCACAAAAACAAAAAATAGTTTTTAGTTACCTTGATATAATATCAAATACATTGTCAAATTCTTATTTTAATTCTATGCATCCTATACTTGAGAAAAAACCGACACTTACCTTCTTTTGAGTAAGTACAAATTCAACATCCTCCAAACACCACAATCTGCTACGCTTACAAACATCATTCTGAGATTCCTGAATAACAATTTGTTTGCCCATTTCTTCAAGCAGATCATGCATCCCCAGAGTAAACTCCCCGCATATCTCCGGCTCTAATGTGACCAATGATCTTTTAATCAAAATATCAATACCGATTTCAGCATCATGACCAGATCTTTTTAATTTCTCTGTTACAGAATCTTTCAGCATTCCTCTAAAGAAACAAGCAATATCTAAAAAAATATCCTTTTCTCTATCTTCTAAACCCTCATAGCTTATTTTCAACACATCAATAATTTCAGAAAGTGAAGACTTCTTTATTCTTTCAATAGCACTATACCAAACCGCAATAGTAGGTCTACCATTAAGATAGGAACCCAATACTTTAAGTGCCAATGGGAGACCACCGCTGTATTTGACCACTTTTTTGGACAAATCCAAAAACCCTTCTGTAGGCTCCTGCTGTTTAAAGGCTTTCAGACAAAAGAGGTTAAGGGCTTCACCTTCCACTAACCCTTCAACCTTATATGTTTCATGCACCTCTGGTCCCTTTAGCACCTCTACGTCTCTAGTTGTAATTATTATTCTGCTTCCAGGACCAAACCAATCTCGCTCCCCAGCCAAATCCTCTAATTGTTTTTCATGATTTACATCATCAAGAACAAGAAGTACCTTTTTCAGATGTAAAGAGTTTTGAATTACTGTCCTCCCATCATACTTGTTATGAACAGCTTTTGAACTTATATTCATTTGATCAAGAAGTTGCTTTTGTATGCGAGTAATATCTTTTTTCTCACATTGCTCCCTTACATCAGCAAGAAAGCAAGTAACTTCAAAGCTACTTCGAATGGTTTCAAAGACAGCTCTAGCAATAGTGGTCTTACCCATGCCGCCCATTCCCCATATGCCTATAAAACGAACATCATTCAATCCAAGGCCAATTAGAGTAATTACTTGTTCCACTCTTGAATTAATCCCCACAAGATTCTTCATTGAAGATGGCAACTTAGGAATCAATATTTCAAATATATGTTGAGCAATATTTTTCACAAGTACTGCTTCGTCCCTGTTCAGAAAAAGAGAATTTCTTTGTAAGTCTAGCAAATAAGAAAAATAAAGCAACAACTTTTATTATAAAAAAGAAATTTTGTAATAAGATAAAGGAAGACAATAATACAACACAAAACAACTGAAGTTTACAAAAACAATTTTCTTTTACAAAAGTTATTTGTAATAAGCTATATATATTTTTCAGGTAATTTATTCATTTGATATAGATTTTTATAAATTTATTTTAATTTGATACCTGATTCATTGAATTATTATTAGTTAGGTGGCATACTAACAAACCGTATTATACGAAAGAATTTCAGGTTATATAAATCATCATAAAATTAAAAACTCTTGATATCTATTTATGCCTATTAAGAAACAAAAAAGGACAATGCAATATATATTTTTGAGAAATACTCCAAATTAGTTCTTAAAATTTTTTTAATAAGAAATTTTAATTTTAAACAAATTTCAATTACTAAATTAGTGTTCAATTTTTATTTTAATAGACAAATTAATTTTCACATAACATTATTTGTCTCTATGAAAAAACTAATCTTAGAATTTTAAAAATTTTTAGGAATCATTATGTTTGTTATTAAATAACAATATATATTGTTTTGTTTAACTTTTTAACTAAAATTTAATACGAGAATTAATGTCTAATAAAATATAAAATTAGAGACTAATTTGATAGTTAAATTTTTTTTTTAAAAAATATTTTTTTGGAATTAATTTGGATGATTACGCTGTATTTTTAGCATTTATTATCAACATCATTCTATCTATTTTTATCATATAAAAATTGATACAAATCTATTATATAAAATGAGTTTATGATGACATATTGGTTTTTATGATTGTGTTACGCCAGTAATTTTATATAGATGGTAATTTTATAATTTTACAAAATAAAAATAAAAAATTTCTATATAATAATGATACAAAATAATTAAATTTAACAGCTATTATTATTCGTTAAATTAAAAAATAATGATTAAATATAATTAATATCTATATTAAAACTATAATAATAATTTTCACATTAATTAAAAATATTAAACTATATACAAATTACAAATATTTTTTTAAATGAGTCAAAAAGTTTAACATTAATCCACATATTATCTCATTAATTTTTAAATAATATAATATTTTTAAATTTATATTATATAATATAATTAATTTTATAATATTAATATTATTTAAATTAATTCCATTGTGGTATCATATTATTTTATTACGAGATCTTTATTTAATATGTAATTTCAAGAAAAAAAATTGTGGTAGACGAAAATAACCATAATTATTATTCTATCATTATTATATTTAAACTCAAATTTATAGTAATTCGTTCATAGTGTGATTGTATCTACGTTGAAGAAGAAAAGAAATTATTCCATGTAATCATGTATTACTATAATCTTTAATTCAAATATTTATTTTCAAAAAAAAAATCTATTAAAGATTGATTTGTCTAACTGAATGAAAAGAAATAAAAAGCTAATTTGACAATAAATTTTTTCTAAGAACGAAAATTATGAATGTAGGGTAGATATGGTTTAAATCTATTTTGCAAAACGAATCATATGAACCAGAATATAATTAGTTATTATTTAATTTTATTTTTCAATTAAAAATTGATATATATATATATATATATATATATATATATATATATGAAAAAAAATTAAACATTATGGCTAATTTTTAGTATACTGTTACCATCGTTGCTTAAAAATTGCATTCTATTTGCTTTAGAAAAATATTTAAAATGTAGTATTACAAAATAATAATACTATAGCAGATAAATTGTAGTAATAAGAAGAGTAATAAGTTAATGACTAGTTTAGCTTACTCATTTTTGGAGGTCCAACCAGAATGAGCAGCTACTTGTGTTAGCGCATCTCTCCATCTTTTGACATTTTCACTGTCATGTCTCTGTTCGTGTTTTTTGAAAGCTTCTTCAAAGGTTCCTCTTTGGTGCCTCACATCACAAGGCTCCACACCGTAGAACACTGCCTCAATTTGTAGCCCCAGCTGGTTCTTACACTCAATGATCTTTTGGAGCTCGTCCAAGCACCAACTGGAGGAAGCGTAGTCCGGTGAGAAAACAATGACTGCAAACATGGACTCTTCAATTGCTTTGAGGAGTTCTTTTGAAATAACATGGCCTTTGCGAAGGTTTTGGTCATCTTTGTAGGTTGTGATTCCCTTCCTGTTGAGGGCCGCATAGAGATGCCATAGTTTGAAGCTTGAAGAGAAGTGGATTGTGGTGTATGTGCGTATGTATGTGCTTAACACTAAACTGTTAATTAATTAATAACAAATTGTTTGTGAAGAGAGAAAGGAAAGTAAGCGGAAGCTGTTGGGTGGGAATACATGCCCACAAATGTAAATGAATTTCATTTATTTATTTATTTCGAATAAAATAATAATAATAATTAAACTATATAGTCATCTCTTCTTTATCATTCCAAATAAAGCGCGTAGAAATTAATAAATGAAGCGAACCAATTTGACATTTTCAATGGAGGACCAATTTGATTATGAGATAAAACTTGACGAACCAATTTGAGTATTGTTTCTATTTAGAAATCAATTTAAAAAACTATTTGTACTATTAAATTCAAAGTTATGTTATGATAATTGGAAGCTACTGCTTAGGCGACTTGATATGAAAAAATTCACCTCAACGACGAGACCTATTTAAAGTAAGTAAAAATTTGCCTAATTCATGGCTTATAATACGATCTGATATATAAATAAGTAAAGACTTTTTTAAATTAATAAATAAAGTTGATTTTAAGAAAACATTTTTAAAGAAATTGAATTTGAAGGATTGCTTTTGAAACTGAAAGGGTCAAATGTGGGGGTTCTTGTTTCTGGACCCAAGGAAATGAGGCAGGAGGTAGCGGCTGTTTGCTCATTTAATTTGGCTGAAAATCTGCACTTTGAGTCCTTTAGCTTTTAACTGGTGATTTTACTTGTATTGCTAGAAAATGTAAAATGCTTAGCTATTAGCCAGAGTTGATCTTAGTTAGCTTATTTTGAGTTAGAAATTTTGTTATTTTTTGATAGTATAAATTGGTTATGTAACAAATGTTAGATCCTAGTTCCTAGCTACCACCAATGACAATGCGTCTAAATTCTAATAGTCTCCTTTGCTTCTAGAAAATAAAATCTGTCATAAGGAACACAATAAAAAAGAACAAGATAAAAAGGTTTTTTAGTTCCATATCTTTTTTTAAAATATTAACATACAAACAGTTTAATATTTTATAAATCTAAATCATTTCATACATGGTTACATCAAACTCAAATTTATATAACACCAGATGCGACATGGATTAAATTTGTGCATTGCTAAGGTTTCCACAGCTTTTAAGCACTGATATTTCAAGTTTCCAGACCAGAAAAGTGAGATCACTTCAGTTCTTGGCCAAACTCATATTTGTATATTTCATTTCTTCAAAAACTGATCAAAATTGGAAAAGAAAAAGTGAAAATATTATTAGCTTTCAAAGTTATCTTTCCGACAAATTTAAATATAGGATTGATGCAATGCTGCTTCAATTCAAGCAGTGTTCTGTTAATACAAGATTATTAGCAAACACTAAAAAGTGTGTGTGTGCGTGAAAACAGGAAAGTGAGTGGAAGCTGCTTGTGTAACTTCTATCAGCATAAGGCTTTGCTTTGTTGACTTGCGTGGAAAAAACAAAAAGGTGAATTGGTTATTACCTGAAAATGATAATCGATATAGTATTTTACTGTTTTCATGTGTGTTTTTGAGTAAATGAATGTGTTAATCAATAACTATATGAGACTGATTATAATTTGTAGTTAGCGTTAAGGAAAATAAAATATTCTATGCAGATACTTCGATTTTTTGCACTTTGCTTATATTATTTATGAAATTTGTTATAAACATGGATCATATTTGATTATAATAATTTATAAAGTTTGATTATAGATTTGAACATAAGACTAGTACTTTCTTATACAAGCGACTTGATTTACGTCTGATTTTTAGATCATATGGTTGTAATATTATAAATATAATAATCTTAAGATATATTTTCCCCCTATTACTACTATTAAAATGTCACAACCCAAAACGAACCATGAGCATCAAAACGAACCATGACCGATGCTCAGAAAAATAATTCCTAGCAAGCCTAACCGATTCAAAGATAAATTTAATAAGAAAATTACAAATATTTTAAAATAACTTTACAGTTTCTAAAATGAATAATTACATATTTTTAACAAAGGGTAAAATAAATAAATATGAAATGGATCCTGCCTGTGACATATGGAGCATATACATCTAGGACTCGACAAAAATAGATACTCATTGCAGATCGTGACTCTTGATTAGAAAGTCTCACATAGTCAAGTATTTGTTCCTAAAAAATATTTTTAGAAAAAGTGGTGAGTTTTACAACTCAGTGACTAGACAATACATCTATAATCCACATGAGACCATATAAACATTATTATCTGATGAGTTTGGAAAACTCTTATTTAATTTTGATGATGAACAAACATTATTAGGATATTTAATTACAAAATTATTAATTTGATCTCAATTCTTATTTGCTTAATTAATAATTTTGTTGTGCAGATTTTACCTTGGGCCGAAAAATAAAGATGTTGCTAGCCCAAATTAAAAATCAGCCTTGCTATAAGTTTTCTATCAAATGGCTGAATTGTTGTCTCAATGGGCCAAACTCAATGATATTATAACCAAGCCCATATTTAATTTTGATGAATGTTTTCTATACTTGATCCGAAATCAATTTCATCAGGAAAGCAAATGTTAACCAAATGGGCCAGTTTTAATTTCAATGTAATAAGCCCAAATTTTATTTGTGATGTATGGTTCCAAAACTTGGTGCGAAACCAAGGAAAAATGAAAGCAAAGTACTTCCAACGGAACCAAGCCTTTAACCATGTGATAGATTTCAAAATCTATTACATTGTTAATTAATGCATGGGGAACATGAGAGAGAAAATTCAGCTGAATTGATTGATGGCTATTATGACAAACACGCCACTCTAAGCAAGGGAAGTAAAAGCAAGATATTCTCATTTAATTAACCACTTTGTATTGCTTTTCTTCAGATTCTTTTTATTCTCTCTCATCTCTTTCTTCTTCTTTCTTCGGTCCTTATCCAGAAAACAATGGAAGAAATGTTCTTCAACAAAGAAAAGGAAGAAGCTGCATGCATCAAGACCATCAAGCTAATGGTGGCAAGAAAATATACTAAAATAAAAATGAGCTGTGGCTAAGATACTTACCAAATGTGGTTAGATTTGGTGAGGTTATCTTGAGCCTTTCATGCTCAAAAATGGACGTTGAAGATTCGGCCAGCAAGGGAGATTCTTGAAGCATGGCTTGTCTTTGATTCTGCTCAACCACCACAGGGAGTAGCTAGAGTGGCGAAGTGATGGTTGAAGGCAGAGATTGAAGCAGATAAAGTCATTATCATCATGAAGCATCAAGGGCCAGAATTCCATCTTGGAGAGCAAGCCAAGGATGGAGAGCTCGGATTGATGAAGGGTGATGATCAAGAAAGGACTAGAGGTAATTGCATATTGGTTAATGCATGGTTATCTCTTCTCTCTCTATGTGGCCGAACCGGTTTGTTGAAGGAGGAAGAAGTTGGTTCGGTTTTGGCTTCAATAAGTGGAGGCTCCCCTCTTCTATATTAAGGGTGGACAGCCACTGTTTGAAGTAAGGAGAAAATTTGAGAGTGCAAGGCACAGAGTTCTCAGAGCTACCTGAGCTAACAGTTTTTCTCTTCTCCTTCAATGTATTCTGTTTTGTATTTTTCTGTTTAATTTTGTCATGTCTTGAGTCTCATGGAAAAAGGCAAACAGTGAGGTTTGTATGAAAAAGCCATAGAGCGGAAAAAGGCAGAGAGTGCAAAATTAAAAGAAAAAGCCATAGATGTCTTAGAGTTTCTTTGTTCATCTATGTTTTGTTTCATGATTCTGTGGGAATCCCCTTGTAAGTTGGGTTAGCACTTTACAGTTTGTAATCAGGTTGATTATAGTAAAATTCCATCATTGTTGTGATGGAGACTGGATGTAGGCTGCACTGCACTTAGCAGCTGAACCAGGATATATCTGGGTGTTATCTTTCTTCTCTCCTATTCCATTTCTATTTCTACTGCACAGGAGCAAAAACTAAAATGTCTCGTGCCATGTGACGAGCAAAAACAAAAAGTCTCGTGACAAGTGACGAGAAAAAACAAAAAGTCTCGTGTCTAGAGACGAGCTAAAACAGAAAAGTCTCCTCTGAGTTCAGCAAGTGTAATCAAGCAAAAAAGGGGCTAAGATTCAACCCCCCTTCTCTTAGCCACTGAAACCATCAATTGGTATCAGAGCTTGGTCTCAAAGAGATCAAGCTTTGCAGCTTGGAGTAAAGATCCCTATGGCAGAAAATAGTGGCGCAAATATGGTGTCCTATAATCTGACTGAAGGACAATCAAGCAACAGACCTCCTCTTTTCAATGGGAAAAACTATACCTATTGGAAGGAGAGGATGAAGATATTTGTACAAGCAGTGGATTACAGACTTTGGAAGATTATTCTGGAAGGGCCTCAATTTCCAACTATCACGAGTGCAGAAGGAGTAGTCTCTCTCAAACCAGAAGCAAGATGGACTGAGGAAGATAGGAAGAAGATAGAATTAAATGCCAAGGCAGTAAATCTGTTAAACTGTGCTATCAGCTTTGAGGAGTACCGACAGGTATCAAGATGCACAACGGCAAAGGAAATCTGGGACAAATTGCAAATCACCCATGAAGGAACCACCATTGTAAAGAAGACTCGGACAGACATGTTGAATAGAGAGTATGAAATGTTTGCAATGAAGGAAGGAGAGTCCATTGATGAACTGTTCGAACGGTTCAACTCCATTATTGTTGGCTTAGATGCTCTTGGAATCACACATTCAGAATCTGTGCTAGTGAGAAGAGTGTTGAGATGTCTCACAAAAGAGTGGGAAACAAAAGCTTTGATTATTTCTGAAAGTAGTAGCTTAGACTCCATGACACTTGATGATTTGAGAGGAAATCTTCTTGCCTTTGAAAATACCTATTTAAAAAAAGATACAAAAAAGAAAGGAATTGCTTTTTCTTCTGTGACTAACCCTCTGGATAATGAATCCAGTGATAACTCTTCTAAAAATGAGTTTGTGTTGTTTGCAAAAAAATTCAGGAAAATGGCTAAACTCAAAGGCAAAGGCAGCAGCTCGAGGAGAGTGAAGAAAGACCTTAGCAAGGTAACTTGCTACAATTGCAAAGAAAGAGGGCACTTCAAATCTGATTGTCCCAAGTTGAAGAAGGAGGATAAGCCGAAAAAGGGAAAGAAGAAAGGATTGATGGCCTCATGGGAAGATTTGGAGAATGACTCCGATGATGATGAGGAAACCGAGACCAACTCACAAACATGTCTCATGGCAAACCACATAGATCAGGTGTGCCTAGCATCCAAAAGAGAGGAAAACATGTGGTATATGGACAGCGGATGCTCTAGGCATATGCCGGAAAGACAACCTTCTTCATAAAGCTTGATGAATATGATGGAGGGCTTGTCACTTTCGGTGATGATGCAAAAGGAAAAATTGTGGCTGTTGGGAAAGTGGGTAAAAATTTCTCATCTTGTATAAATGATGTTCTCCTTGTACATGGCTTGAAACATTATTTACTTAGTGTTAGTCAACTTTGTGATTTGGGTTGTGAAGTTATTTTTAACAAATTTGTTTGTTTAGTTGTGTGTGAGAAAACTGGGAATGTTTTTCTTGAAGCTAAAAGATGCAACAATGTGTATGGATTAACTCTTGAGGATTTAAAGGAACAAAATGTAACATGCTTTACATCTTTTGAATCTGAAAAATGGCTTTGGCATAGAAAGTTGGGACATGCTAGCATGTATCAAATTTCTAAGATAGTCAAAAGAAATTTGGTTAGAGGAATTCCAAACATCAAGTTTGACAAGGATCTTACTTGTGACGCTTGTCAATTGGGCAAACAAGTAAAAACCTCTTTTAAATCTAAAGATGGAATCTCAACCAAAAGGCCATTGGAAATATTACATATTGATCTTTTTGGTCCTACTAGAACTCAAAGTTTAGGAGGTAAACACTATGGTCTTGTGGTGGTAGATGATTACTCTAGATTTGGTTGGGTACTTTTCCTTGCTCATAAGAATGATGCCTTTCATGCTTTTTCCACCCTTTGTAAGAAAATTCAAAATGAAAAAGATTTAAAAATTGTTCATTTGAGAAGTGATCATGGAAGAGAATTTGAAAATCAAGATTTTGAAAATTTCTGTGATGACTTAGGAATTTCTCATAACTTTTCATGTCCTAGAACCCCCCAACAAAATAGGGTGGTTGAAAGAAGGAATAGAAGCCTTCAAGAAATGACTAGGGCTATGCTATGTGAGAATGAGATTCCTAAATTCTTATGGGCTGAGGCTGTAAACACATCATGTTATATTTTGAATAGAACAATCATTAGAAAATGGTTAAAGAAAACTCCTTATGAGCTATGGAAAGGAACCCCTCTAAATCTTAAGTATTTTCATATTTTTGGATGCAAATGTTTTGTGCTAAATAATAAAGAAAATCTTGGAAAGTTTGATCCAAAATCTTATGAAGGAATGTTTGTTGGATATTCCACCACAAGCAAGGCCTATAGAGTTTATCTCAAGGAGTATAGGACAATAGAGGAATCCATACATGTTACTTTTTGTGATTCTAACTTAATTCCAAGTATTGTGAAGGATAATGATTCAGATTGTGAAGAGGCTGCAACAAATAAAGAAAATCCCAAATATGTGCAAAATGAAGAATCTGTCAGCCCGGTTTTATCTCGTCAGATTGAAGGAGAAACTTCCATTTTATCTCCTGAGCAGACACGAGAAACTGAAACAGTGAGACCACCAGAAGTTCATCAAAGTTCAACACCTGGCCGAAAACCTAGAGAATGGAAGTCTATGAGGGGTTATCCTCATGACTTCATCATTGGTGATCCCTCTCAAGGAGTAACTACAAGATCCTCTACCAAAAGGCAAACCGAACCTAGCAATCTTGCTCTATTGTCACAAATTGAGCCCAATAATGTCAAACAAGCTCTTGAGGACCCATCTTGGGTTAAGGCAATGCAAGAGGAGCTTGCTCAATTTGACAAGAATAAGGTTTGGACACTAGTACCTCATCCGGATGGTAAGAAAGTTACCGGTACTAAGTGGGTATTTAAAAACAAACTTGGTGAGGATGGACAAGTTGTTCGTAACAAGGCTAGATTAGTGGCCCAAGGTTACGATCAAGAAGAGGGTATAGATTTTGATGAGTCTTTTGCTCCGGTAGCTAGAATGGAAGCAATTCGGTTGCTTCTTGCCTATGCTGCCCATAAAGGTTTCAAAATATTTCAAATGGATGTTAAGTGTGCTTTCCTTAATGGCTTTATTGATAGAGAAGTGTATGTGGCTCAACCCCCCGGTTTTGAACAAAAAGAGTTTCCAAATCATGTTTTCAAATTAACTAAGGCTCTTTATGGTCTTAGACAAGCTCCAAGGGCTTGGTATGAAAGGCTTAGTGCCTTCTTGTTGGAAAATCAATTTCAAAGGGGTACCACCGACACTACTTTATTTATTAAAGCATCTAATGATAATATACTCCTTGTTCAAGATTATGTTGATGACATTGTATTTGGATCGGCCAACATTTCCTTGTGTGAAGAGTTTGGAAAACTCATGACTAGTGAGTTTGAAATGAGTTTAATGGGAGAGCTTACTTTCTTTCTTGGCCTCCAAATTAAACAAACTCCTAGTGGTACTTTTATTTACCAAGGAAAGTATGCAAAAGAACTTATCAAAAAGTTTGGCCTAGAAAATTCCAAATCAATGGGTACTCCTATGCATCCCAATACTAAACTTGAAAAGGATGATGATGGCCAAGATGTGGATGAAACAAGGTATAGAGGAATGATAGGATCACTCATGTATCTTACCTCCTCTAGACCGGATATAGTCCAAAGTGTGGGTGTATGTTCAAGGTTTCAATCTCACCCAAAAGAATCCCATCTTATAGCCGTTAAACGCATCATTAGGTACATTAAGGGAACTTGTAATTATGGGCTATGGTATCCTAAATCTGATGATTTTTGTGCAGTAGGGTTTTGTGATGCAGATTATGCGGGAGATAGAGTAGATAGAAGAAGCACCTCCGGCATGTGTTGCTTCCTTGGAAGCTCACTCAATATGTGGTCAAGCAAGAAACAAGCCACAGTGGCTCTATCCACAGCTGAAGCTGAATATGTTTTCGCATCTGCTTGTTGCTCACAATTAATTTGGTTAAAAACTCAATTGGAAGATTACAAATTAAAAATCAATAGTATTCCTTTATTTTGTGACAATATGAGTGCTATAAACATTTCAAAAAAATCCTATTCTGCACTCAAGAACCAAGCACATTGAGATAAAATATCATTTCATTAGGGAACATGTGCAAAAGGGTACTATTGATATTCAATTTGTAAAATCTGAAGACCAAATTGCTGATATTTTTACAAAACCCCTCTGTGAAGACAGATTCTGTAGCTTGAGAAAAAGTTTGGGAATGTTTGATTTAAGTTTCATTGAAAATTTGTAAATTTGTGATTCTGTTCAGTTTTGCTCGTAGGTTTGGACGAGAAAGAAAATAATGGCATGATAGAAGAGCTGTGGTCAAGGGGGAGGCAACGCAGAATTCAAATTTTATGGGCCCCACCAAAATTCCTTGACCCCACCATGACAGTTTTGTTAGTTTCCTTTCTTTTGAAAAATTAGATCAACAAAATCTCTTGGTTGTCTCATCAAATCTTGGTGGAAGAAGTATGTTGTCAAATCAAATCTTTCCCTCCAACTAATCCCTTGATTACAGCACCAAGGAAGAGTGAGAGAATTCGCCAATCTCAAAAACCTTCTACACCCCAAACACATACACACATTCACATTCATTCCACCTCTTCCTCTTCTCTTTCACCACCCTCCAAGAGAACCGAGACTATGAGGCGCAAAGTTATTGCTCAAAAATCATCTGGAAGAAGGAAGAGCGAGAAGGCGAAGGAGCCTAGCATAGAAGAAGAAGTAGAGGAGTCTCATACTTCACCTCCTTCATCATCGCCGAAAAGAACAACCCCACATGCATCCGGGAAGAGTTCAAAGAAGACGAAGGGTTTTGCGCTCCATGAGACCAGAGAACCTATGAACCTTGGGTCTATGGAGTTCAAGAACAAATTTCATAAACC
This sequence comes from Arachis hypogaea, assembly GCF_003086295.3. Lineage (NCBI taxonomy): Eukaryota > Viridiplantae > Streptophyta > Magnoliopsida > Fabales > Fabaceae > Arachis > Arachis hypogaea. The sequence continues at coordinate 130,671,304 of NC_092049.1, read as the reverse complement.
ACACTCACATTTTGATCCCTCAAGGTTCACTACGTGTGCTTCCTTCGAATTTCACAATGATGTCCTGGAGAAAAGGCATATGTGCCCTTTTTACCTTGTGAATCTTAAGTCTCTGGCCTCCAAAGGAATTGACCTACAACCCATGTTTGATGGTCTCAAATGGTCACCCCTGCTCCATATTCATAAATTGGTGTACCCAGGGTTGGTCAGGCAGTTCTATGCAAATCTGAGGTTTATTGATGGTAGCCTTCATTCTTATGTGAAACGGGTTCATATCACCCTGAATTCTGAAACCATCTCTTCTGCCCTTGGATACATTAATGAAGGGCCAAAGGCTTACATGAGTGATAAATGGGACTCACATGTAGGAGTTACATACAAGCAGGTGCTTCATCAAATCTGTGAAAATTTGTCTGGCCTAGATGGAACTGTTCCGACTCATAAGGCTTTGGGTTCAACTAATTCTCTGCTGCACCGCATCATAATACACATTCTCACTCCTCAAAGTGGCTCTCACAACAGGGTAACCGTATCTGATTGTCTCATAATATTTGCTCTTGTTACTTCATCTTCTATTTCATTTAGCTATATTATGATTCGTCACATGTGGGAGTCTGTGAAAAGTACAAAAAAGGCCAATCTACCTTATGGCATGTTTCTTACGTGCATTTTTGAGTACTTCAAGGTAGATTTAACCAATGAGGATGTAGAGAACAAGGTCTCCATGATCAGAGGAGGCGGGGCTGCAAAAAGAGGAAAGAAATCAATGGCTTCTGATGACGACTTTGAAGGCCACCCAGAATCCTCAAAGACAACTGGTTCTCTCAGAGATATTCTCACAGAATTCAACCATATGTCCGATCTCATGGTTCAATTTCACAAGTCTGCTCGCAAACTTGCTTCTGAAAATGAGTCGGCATGGAAGAAATGCCAAGAGAGGGTAAATCTAATGTTGGAAAGCCTTGAAGAAGAAGCTGGCAGTGATGACGGAGCAGAGCAACCTGCCTTCAATCTTTTTGATGATTAACTCTTTGGTTCCTATTTGATATTGGCACACTTTGGCTCAATTAGTTCTGTTTGTTTTTTTTGTTAAGATTGCAACTGACAATAGCTACCTAGTTGATACTTTGATGACACCATTTGGTTATGTTTTGGACTGTTATATTGCATATTATGTTTTGTGCAGGTGCCCCGTGATGACAAAAGGGGGAGGAAATTAAGGTTCCAAAATTGAAATTGAAATTGGAACAAAAAAGGGGCTGGCTGAAAAACAGAGGAACAGGGGTTGAAATTTTCAAAATTGAAAATTAATGATCACCCTTGTTCAAAGAATGCATGTTGCTATTGCATTCACTATGATTGATGTTTAAACAGTTCTTAGTCTATCATGATTAGTTAATTGTCATTTGGCATTTGGTTTATAATTATGTTAAATTTATAGAGATGCCCGGCTGTTGATTCATCATTGATAAGCTTGTTATATTGAAAACTTATTTTTGGCAGTTCCTTTAAACTGTGTAATATATTAAAACTGTCTTCTTTGTTTACTCAAATACTTTTCCATCATGTTGCTTTACTCTGATATCCTCAACAGAAAAGGGTTTGAAAAATATTTTGATATTTTTTTGTGTATGAAATAGTTTGAGCAGTAAATCAGTTTATGATATCAAATAAGTTTTTGATTATCAATTAAAACTGCTCATAAATCAAGCATTTAGCATCATAAAATATGCTAAATAACATTGTTACTTGAAGCTTGATTTAAAAATGTTACAGGTTAAGTGCTTCCCATGGTAAAATAAGCATACATCAAGGGGGAGCAATGTGACATTTAGAAAGGGGGAGAAATTCAATCTTCAAAAGGAGTATTCTTTACTCAATATCTAAATTTCTTTCCATTTCAATTTTAATAATGTTTGTCATCAAGGGGGAGATTGATGAGTTTGGAAAACTCTTATTTAATTTTGATGATGAACAAACATTATTAGGATATTTAATTACAAAATTATTAATTTGATCTCAATTCTTATTTGCTTAATTAATAATTTTGTTGTTCAGATTTTACCTTGGGCCGGAAAATAAAGATGTTGCTAGCCCAAATTAAAAATCAGCCTTGCTATAAGTTTCCTATCAAATGGCTGAATTGTTGTCTCAATGGCCAAACTCAATGATATTATAACCAAGCCCATATTTAATTTTGATGAATGCTTTCTATACTTGATCCGAAATCAATTTCATCAGGAAAGCAAATGTTAACCAAATGGGCCAGTTTTAATTTCAATGTAATAAGCCCAAATTTTATTTGTGATGTATGGTTCCAAAACTTGGTGCGAAACCAAGGAAAAATGAAAGCAAAGTGCTTCCAACGGAACCAAGCCTTTAACCATGTGATGGATTTCAAAATCTATTACATTGTTAATTAATGCATGGGGAACATGAGAGAGAAAATTCAGCTAAATTGATTGATGGCTATTATGACAAACACGCCACTCTAAGCAAGGGAAGTAAAAGCAAGATATTCTCATTTAATTAACCACTTTGTATTGCTTTTCTTCAGATTCTTTTTATTCTCTCTCATCTCTTTTTTCTTCTTTCTTCGGTCCTTGTCCAGAAAACAATGGAAGAAATGTTCTTCAACAAAGAAAAGGAAGAAGGTGCATGCATCAAGACCATCAAGCTAATGGTGGCAAGAAAACATACTAAAATAAAAATGAGCTGTGGCTAAGATACTTACCAAATGTGGTTAGATTTGGTGAGGTTATCTTGAGCCTTTCATGCTCAAAAATAGACGTTGAAGATTCGGCCAGCAAGGGAGATTCTTGAAGCATGGCTTGTCTTTGATTCTGCTCAACCACCACAGGGAGTAGCTAGAGTGGCGAAGTGATGGTTGAAGGCAGAGATTGAAGCAGATAAAGTCATTATCATCATGAAGCATCAAGGGCCAGAATTCCATCTTGAAGAGCAAGCCAAGGATGGAAAGCTCGGATTGATGAAGGGTGATGATCAAGAAAGGACTAGAGGTAATTGCACGTTGGTTAATGCATGGTTATCTCTTCTCTCTCTATGTGGCCGAACCGGTTTGTTGAAGGAGGAAGAAGTTGGTTCGGTTTCGGCTTCAATAAGTGGAGGCTCCCCTCTTCTATATTAAGGGTGGACAGCCACTGTTTGAAGTAAGGAGAAAATTTGAGAGTGCAAGGCACAGAGTTCTCAGAGCTACCTGAGCTAACAGTTTTTCTCTTCTCCTTCAATGTATTCTGTTTTGTATTTTTCTGTTTAATTTTGTCATGTCTTGAGTCTCATGGAAAAAGGCAAACAGTGAGGTTTGTATGAAAAAGCCATAGAGCGGAAAAAGGCAGAGAGTGCAAAATTAAAAGAAAAAGCCATAGATGTCTTAGAGTTTCTTTGTTCATCTATGTTGTGTTTCATGATTCTGTGGGAATCCCCTTGTAAGTTGGGTTAGCACTTTACAGTTTGTAATCAGGTTGATTATAGTAAAATTCCATCATTGTTGTGATGGAGACTGGATGTAGGCTGCACTGCACTTAGCAGCTGAACCAGGATATATCTGGGTGTTATCTTTCTTCTCTCCTACTCCATTTCTATTTCTACTGCACAGGAGCAAAAACTAAAATGTCTCGTGCCATGTGACGAGCAAAAACAAAAAGTCTCGTGACAAGTGACGAGCAAAAACAAAAAGTCTCGTGTCCAGAGACGAGCTAAGATAGAAAAGTCTCCTCTGAGTTCAGCAAGTGTAATCAAGCAAAAAGGGGGTTAAGATTCAACCCCCCTTCTCTTAGCCACTGAAACCATCATTATCAAAGTAATTTAAATTAGAAAATAGCAGTTGATAATAATAAGTAAATCAATAAGGGAGTTCTTATACAGAAATCAAATCAAAAGTCCACACTTGGGCGAGCACCTCTAAGGTAGCACTTTCCTTTAGTGTGTCCGTACAGAATAATAGATCTAACGTGTGACCTACACGTTAGGCTAGCAACGCCTCTGCTAGCTGAGGTCTGAGCCAGATATGTAATATCCCAAGGTTTTGTTTTGAAACATTTTAGATTTACCCTTATCAAAATACCTATTCTACCCTCATTCCTTTTATTAAACCCTAACCCTAATCTCAAAATAAAACTCACCCTCCTTCCTACACACATACACACACACAATTCAGAGAAAGAGGGAGAAGGAGCGGAAGCACAGAAAAGAGAAAGGGGAGAGTGAGGGAACGGAGAAGAGAAAAGAGAAAAGAGGAAGGGGAGGCTGTCCGCTGTCACTGCCATCGCCTTGGAGCACACCGGCGTCGCGCCTCACCGCCGTGGAGCCACTGTCCCACGCGTCGCCGCTGGCGCTGACGAAGAGGGGAGAAAGTGAGACGTTGAGGTAGAGAGCTGCTGCTGCGGGAAACGCGATGGAGGAGAGGACGCCGCCAGCTCTTTCACGCCTGGTTGCTGCCTAGCACGCCGTCGGAGACCGCTATTCCCCACCACTGTTGCGTCACCGTTGATGAAGCTGTTGCCGCCGCCGTGAGCCGCGAACAGAGGAGGGAGAAGGAGGCGAGTTCGTGAGGGAGAAGAAGCAGCGCTGCCACCTTGCTGCCATACCTCCTTGCTGCCATCGAGCTGTCCGCTGCCAGTGTTGCCGTTCTGGTTCGCTCTTTTCCCTTGAATCCGTTTCACTTTCGTACCCTGCCATTCTGATTTTATTGAACCTCTGCTTTACCTTGGATTTTCCAGCACTATTTCTTGTTGTCTTCCATTCAATTTGAATCCAATATTTTCTCTGGGTGCTATGATCATTGACGTTGCAATAAGAAATGGATGCTGTTGTTGTTGCAGTCGCAACTTTTCGCTGCCCGGTCCAAATCCTGTGTCTTTTCATTTCATTCTACATCAGTCCTCCTCACCCGTTATTTTCGCACTTCGAGTTTGGTCTCTTCGGTCCCTTAGGACCACGTTGTGAGTAGACTTTACATTTATAATTGTTTGATTGTTATCTATAATTATTTTGACATATATCTATTATGATCTCTGAATTATACTCACTATATTTGCCTTGAACTATTTTAAATTGATTAGAATAATTGATTTATTAAAATTAAATAATTCATTTTTATGAAGTTTATACTTTCAAAACTATACATGAGACCATATATATATTTTTTTGATGAAATTTTGCTTTATTCTAAAATATTTGATTTTACTTGAATACTGTTTTTGAAGCATCGAAGTATTTGTTGGTATTCACTTGGTTTAAGGATTGTGAAATATGTTTGAAATGTCTTATAATTGAAAAAGTATGATTGAAAAAGATTCTGATGAGAAAGTATAACATGATTTGATTTGATTTGATACCTTATATATTTGAAAGATCAAAGATTTGTTGTATTTGAAATTATATGTTTTGAATTGGTTTGGGAGGCTCGTATTAGAAAACTGTAGTTAACGGCGGTTATGACGTTAACTTAGATACATCTAACTCAGACTCCAGCTAGCAGGAGTGTTGCTAGCCTAACATGTAGGCCACACGTTAGATCTGTTATTCCGTACTGACACACTAAAGGAAAGGGCTACCCATAGAGGTGGAGCCGCCCAAGTGTGGACTTTTGATTTGATTTCTGTATGAAAACTCCCTTATTGATTCACTTATTATTATTATCAACTACTGTTTTCTAATTAAAATTACTTTGATAATAATGTTTATATGGTCTTATGTGGATTATAGATGTATTGTCTAGTCACTGAGTTGCAAAACTCATCCCTTTTTCTAAAAATATTTTTCAGGAACAAATGCTTGACTATGTGAGACATCCTAATCAAGAGTCACGATCTGCAATGAGTATCTATTTTTGTCAAATTTCTAGATGTATATGCTCCATATGTCACAGGCAGGATCCCACCATTCTTAATTATTTAAAATTTTTTTTTGTTAAATATATATAACTATTTATTTTAGAACTTGTAAAATATTTTTAATTTTCTTATTCAACTTATATTTGAGTTTGTTAGGCTTGCTAGGGGGTTATTTTCCTAAGCGCCAGTTATGGCTCATTTTGGGCCGTGACAAAGTGGTATCAGAGCTTAGGTTTCATCTGTGTAATATGGAGCAAGTGTCATATGGTAGGATCACAATTGTATAAATAGAAGCGCGCCTATTTGTACAAATTGTGGCACTATCATAGGCCTATAGGAATGTCCTCTTTATCCTCTATGTCATTGTTGTCTTCTGATTATTGAGATCGTGCGTCCTCTGCCGCTTCTTGTTACTCCTGTCCTTTTGTACCCAATCTTGACATATCCTTTGGTAGATTTTCTCGAATGTGTTTTTGCAATGGTTTCAGCTTTGGTTCCGATTCGCGATTTCTCTCGTAGCTAGTTCTAATTTTCTCCGATTTTGTGAATGTGTGATTTATTCTTCTTCGTCTTTGGGTTGTTCTCTATGATTTCTAATGTCAGTTCACGAGTTATTTAGAAGATTCGTTCTATGTTTGCTGTGAATTACTATCTGATTCCCTTATAGAATTGTATTTTGATTTGTGGATTGTATGAATTTACTGAGTTTCTGGTCGAAATGTTCTGGATTTGATAAGCGATATTGGGATTTTTCTTCTTATGTTGATAATCTTCGAGTTATAATATAATTTTGATTTGCTTTTGATTCTTTCTTTCAAATCAATAATTTTAAAAACTGATATTTAGTTGCTCAAGAAGAAGGACTATGTGATGAAAGATATGAATATAGTGTTTTTGTTGTTTGTTCGATTGATAATTTTCCTTACTTAAGTGTAGTGAATTATTTGGGTAATCAGTTAGTTGGATCGCGAGTCTTTTCCAATTTAAAAATTTGTTTGTACTTGTCTAATTTGATGACCCGGTTCCGTTATGGTTCAATCTTTTCAAGTTGCCAAGCACTCATTGATCAAATTAACGGAATTATTTCTGGCTTGATAAGTTGAGAGAAAGATTATGAACACTTTTTTTTGGTTGGTGATTATAAGAAAAATCTTGCTTTTGGCTGAGATATGAAACTTGAGAATTTTCTTAACGCTTTGCTTTTCTGAATATTCTCTTGATCTCAACCATTGTTCTTATTTTTAGAGGTTTAGAATATTTGTTTTCTTGGTCTGTATTGCCTTGTGAGATTGGAATTGTAGATCTTAGATATTAAAAGAATTGTTGGCAATTTCCGATAAAGGAACTAGACATTCAATTTCTTAAAGTTGAATAAATTCTTTATACGAGTTTTTTTCCTTATTACATTCAACTACTTATTATAAACCATACTTTTTATGAACTCTTTAATAACTCTAGTTTTAAACTATCTGAATTCTCAACGAGACCTAATGTTTCATGATTCACATTTGATTAGGTTCGTGGAATAAAATAGTGTAAGTGAAATTATGTACTAAAGTACTAATTTGATCTATACAATGGTGCTTTGAAGTAAAATTTTATTAGGATTGAAAAGAAATTAGCTATCTTAATACAATAATATAGAATTTTTGTAAACTTTGTTGCTTCTAAATTAAAAGTGGGAATCAATATTAAAGTAACTTGAGATTTTATTAGGATAATCATAACATATAAAGACTACTTTGATAGATTTTTTAGCAAGTTAGAAATTTTTTTTTTTGAAGATTGGTAGTTTGAAATGCTTGTGCTCTGGTAACAAAGTTGCTTCTATTTTTATTATTCGTATCACTGAGTATTTATATGTTACAATTTTTTTTTATAAATACATTTTTCGTTTTCTGTTATGGTATATGATATTGTTGAATATTTTATCTCTAGCCATTGGAAGAGGTTGTTTCCTATGAATTGTTATTGTGGTTATTGCTATTCAAGTCATCATTGTGTGTTGATTGATATTATTATTGTTCGTAAGCAGTAAATTCTTGCATATTGATATAGTTAGGATTTGAATTTCTATTTAATAGTGACTCGGTAATGTTTTGTCAGGTTTTCTAGTATTTTTTTCTTTTTATCTCATTGTTATTATTATTGGTCTTTCACGTAACGTTTTTTTTCAATTCAGTATGCCTTGTATGATATTTTAGGTCATTTTTTTTAGGTCATTTGATATTAGAAAATCACGTCTTTATTGTTTTTACATGATGACTTTGTAGGTGGTGTTCTAGATTTGTTTAATTGACTTGGTTGTTATTAGTAGTAGTTAGTAGTAAATAGTGGTGGTGTTTTGTGATTCGACTTCTGAGTGTTTGAGTTTATTGTAGCTGTTGTTTTTGTGCTTGTTAGGTTCACTTTCGAGTTAAAAATGAGTAAAGAATTTGAAAAAAAAAAAGAACTTTCTCATGATATTACTTTTTTTAAAATAAGGCAAGGATTTGAGAGATATATTTTTGATAGTTAGATTCAAAAAAAAAATTAAATTATGACCATAATGATTATTATTTCATGTTAATAAAAGATATTTTTTTAAAAAATATAGCTTTAAAATTACTAATGTTTCTCATGGTATTCAATTTTATTAGTAGATCTTTTTACAAAAAAAAAAAGAGAGAGAATACCACAAAACGATAGCATTGTGGATGTGATTAAAAATATCAGTTACGTAGCGTGAATAGAGATGCACATTAAAATGAACATGGAGATTCACGACTACAAGCTTGATGTCCAAGTTTATTGATGAGAGGATATTTTATATGCTTTTTGGGGTTAATTTCATATAGTTTTTAGTTAGTTTCTAGTTTATTTTCAATAGTTTATAGGCAAAATTCATATTTCTGGACTTTACTATGAGTTTATGTATTTTTCTGTAATTTCAGATATTTTCTGGCTGAAATTGAGGGAGCTGAGCAAAAATCTGATTCAGGCTGAAAAAGGACTGCTGATGCTGTTGGATTCTGACCTCTCTACACTCGGAATGGAATTTCTGGAGCTACAGGAGTCCAAATGGCGCTCTTCCAATTGCGTTGGAAAGTAGACATCCAGGGCTTTCCAGAAATATATAATAGTTCATACTTTGCTTAAGGATAGACGATGTAAACTGGCGTTCAACGCCAGTTCCATGTTGCAGTCTGGCGTCCAGTGCCAGAAACAAGTTACAAGTTGGAGTTCAACGCCAGAAAAGGATCCAAAGCTAGCGTTGAACACCCAAAACAGCCCTATGGACGTGATTAGCTTAAGTCTCAGCCCCAGCACACACCAAGTGGGCCCCAGAAGTGGATTTCTGCACTATCCATCTTAGTTTACTCATTTTCTATAAACCTAGTTTACTAGTCTAGTATTTAAACAAGTTTTAGAGACTTATTTTGTATCTCATGACATTTTAGATCTGAAATTTGTACTCTTTGACGGCATGAGTCTCTAAACTCCATTGTTGGGGGTGAGGAGCTCTGCTGTGTCTCGATGAATTAATGCAAGTATTCCTGTTTTCCATTCAAACATGCGTGTTCCTCTCTAAGATATCCATTCGCACTTCAATATGAATGTGATGAACGTGACAATCATCATCATTCCACCACGAACGCGTGCCTGACAACCACTTCTGTTCCACCGTAGAATGAATGAATATCTCTTAGATTCCTTAATCAGAATCTCCGTGGTATAAGCTAGATTGATGGCGGCATTCATGAGAATCCGGAAAGTCTAAACCTTGTCTGTGGTATTCCGAGTAGGATTCTGGGATTGAATGGCTGTGACGAGCTTCAAACTCGAGAGTGCTGGGCATAGTGACAGACGCAAAAGGATAGTGAATCCTATTCCGGTACGATTGAGAACCTGCAGATGATTAGCCGTGCGGTGACAGCGCACTTGGACCCTTTTCACTGAAAGGATGGATGGTAGCCATTGACAACAGTGATCCACCAACACACAGCTTGCCATAGGAGGACGTGCGTGCGTGAACAAGAGGACAGAGGAAAGCAGAGATTCAGAAGACAAAGCATCTCCAAAACTCCAACATATTCTCCATCATTGCATACAAGTATAATTTGTGTTCTGCCCTTTTATTCCTTGCAATCAAATTTGATAAGTGAATTATTTTATTGTTTTCCTGACTAAGAGTTACAAGATAACCATAGATTGCTTCAAGCCAACAATCTCCGTGGGATCGACCCTTACTCATGTAAGGTATTACTTGGACGACCCAATACAGTTGCTGGTTAGTTGTGCGAATTTGTGAAGAATTGTGATTTCCAATTTCGTGCACCAAGTTTTTGGCGCCGTTGCCGGGGATTGTTTGAGTTTGGACAACTGACGGTTTATTTTGTTGCTTAGATTAGGAAAAATTTTTCTTTTTGGTTTAGAGTCTTTTATTATTTATACCTTGTTAAAACACTTTAAATTTATAGCTCAATTAGCTAGAGCGTGGTGCGTATGTTCTTGGTAATTGGCTATCCTATTTTTAAAATCTTTTTCAAAAATAATTTTTCTTTGAATAAATCTTATGCCAAACTTTAAGTTTGGTGTTTTCTTGTTGATTTTTTTTATTTTCGAAAATTTATTTTGGTTTTCTAAAAATTTTAAGTTTGGTGTTCTTTCTTCATGTTCTTGTGTTCTTGTGAGTCTTCAAAGTGTTCTTGAGTTTTCCTTGTGTCTTGATCTTAAAATTTTTAAGTTTGGTGTTCCTTGGTGTTTTCCCTCCAAAATTTTCGAAGATAAGGAGCATTAGATCTAAAAATTTTAAATCTTGTGCTATCTTATTATTTTTCTCTCTCCTCTTTAAATTCAAAAATATCTTTTCTCTCTATTTTAAAGCAAATTTTCGAAATTTACCTTTAAAATTCAGATTTTTATTTCAAAATTTAAAACCTTTTTCAAAAATCATCATATCCTTTTCAAAACTTCCTAACCACTTTCTCTCTCCTCAGTTTTTCGAAAATCTTCACCCATTTTTATTTATTTTATTTTAATTTATTTTATTTTCGAAATAAATAAATAATTAAATAAATAAAAATATTTCTTCCCTATTTTACATCATCTTCCTTTCTCCATCATGGATCTAAGTGGAAATGAACAGTCCAGGAGGACTCTGGGGTCATATGCTAACCCCTCTACTGCTTCATATGGGAGTAGTATCTGCATACCCTCCATTGGAGTCAGTAGCTTTGAGTTGAATCCTCAGCTCATTATCATGGTGCAGCAAAGTTGCCAGTATTCCGGTCTTCCACAGGAAGAACCTACAGAGTTTCTGGCACAGTTTTTACAGATTGCTGACACAGTACATGATAAGGAAATAGATCAGGATGTCTACAGATTATTACTGTTTCCATTTGCTGTAAAAGACCAAGCTAAGAGGTGGTTAAATAACCAACCTAAGGCTAGCATAAGGACATGGAAATAGCTGACAGAAAAATTCATGAATCAATACTTTCCTCCAAAACGGATGACACAGCTAAGGCTGGACATCCAAGGCTTTAAATAAGGAGATAATGAATCTCTTTATGATGCCTGGGAGAGATACAGAGAGATGCTAAGAAAATGCCCCTCTGAAATGTTTTCAGAGTGGGTTCAGTTAGACATCTTCTATTATGGGCTTGCAGAAAGAGCTCAGATGTCTCTAGATTACTTAGCTGGTGGATCTATCCACATGAGAAAGACAATTGAAGAAGCTCAAGAGCTCATTGATACAGTTGCCAGAAATCAGCATCTGTACCTAAGCAGTGACCCTTCCATGAAAGAAGGGGTTAAAACAGTAACTGCTAAACTCAGTCCTGTAAAACAAGCTGCTGAATTCAATCAGCAATTGGACTTTCTAACAAAGCAGTTAGCCGAATTCAAGGATAGACTACAAGAGACAAGGATGGCTAATATAAATATGGAAGAACAATTGAAGCAAACAAAGCAGCAGCTATCAAAACAAATAACAGAAGAATGCCAAGCAGTTTAATTAAGAAGTGGGAAGACATTAAATACCCCACCTCAAGGCAGCAAGAAGCCAAAAAATGAGCAAACCACACAAAATCCACCTGAGGACAGTAAGAGCCCAGGAAAAAATAATTCTGGCGCTAAAACGCCAGAAATTGGGTGGAAGGCTGGCGCTGAACGCCCAGACCATGCTCAGGACTGGCGTTCAACGCCCAGACCATGCTCAGGACTGGCGTTCAACGCCAGAAACAAGCAAGGATCTGGCGTTGAACGCCCAAAAGAAGCACAGTTCTGGCGTTCAGACGCCAAGAACAGATGAGGAGCTGGCGTCTAACGTCACTCCAGGTTCTAACTCTGGCACTCAATTGCCAGTGAGGGATCAGACACACACAAGTGCTGATGACAACCCATCTAAAAAGGCTTCTTCAACCACTTCTGTAGGAAATAAACTTACAGCAACTAAGGTTGAGGAATACAAAGCCAAGATACCTTATCCTCAAAAACTCCGCCAAGAGGAGTAGGATAAGCAATTTGCTCGCTTTGCAGATTATCTCAGGACTCTTGAAATAAAGATTCCATTTGCAGAGGCACTTGAGCAAATACCTTCTTATGCCAAGTTCATGAAAGAGATCTTGAGTCATAAGAAGGATTGGAGAGAAACTGAAAGAGTTCTCCTCACTGAAGAATGCAGTGCAGTCATTCTAAAAAGCTTTCCTGAAAAGCTTAAAGACCCTGGGAGTTTTCTGATACCATGCACATTAGAAGGTAATTGCACCAAGACAGCTTTATGTGATCTTGGGGCAAGCATCAACCTAATACCTGCATCCACTATCAGAAAGCTTGGTTTAACTGAAGAAGTTAAACCAACCCAGATATGTCTCCAACTTGCTGATGGCTCCATTAAATACCCATCAGGCGTGATTGAAGACATGATTGTCAGAATTGGGCCATTCGCCTTTCCCACTGACTTTGTAGTGCTGGAAATGGAGGAGCACAAGAGTGCTACTCTCATTCTAGGAAGACCCTTCCTAGCAACTGGACGAACTCTCATTGATGTCCAACAGGGGAAAATAACCCTGAGAGTCAATGATGATGAGTTTAAGTTGAATGCTGTCAAAGCCATGCAGCATCCAGACACATCAAAAGACTGCATGAAAGTTGATCTTATTGACTCTTTGGTAGAAGAGATCAACATGGCTGAGAGTCTCGAATCAGAGTTGGAAGACATCTTTAAAGATGTTCAGCCTGATTTGGAGGATTCAGAGGAAATGAAAGAGCCTCTGAAATTTCCTCTGGAAGAGGAAAAACCTCCTAAACCTGAGCTCAAACTATTACCACCATCCCTGAAATATGCATTTCTGGGAGAAGGTGACACTTTTCCAGTGATCATAAGCTCTGCTTTAAATCCACAGGAAGAGGAAGCACTTATTCAAGTGCTAAGGACACACAAGACAGCTCTTGGGTGGTCCATAGGTGACCTTAAGGGCATAAGCCCAGCTAGATGCATGCACAAAATCTTATTGGAGGATAATGCTAAACCAGTGGTTCAACCACAGAGGCGGCTAAATCCAGCCATGAAGGAAGTGGTGCAGAAAGAAGTCACCAAATTACTGGAGGCTGGGATTATTTATCCTATTTCTGACAGCCCCTGGGTGAGCCCTGTTCAAGTTGTCCCCAAAAAGGGAGGCATGACAGTGGTTCATAATGAAAAGAATGAACTGGTTCCTACAAGAACAGTTACAGGGTGGCGCATGTGTATTGACTACAGAAGGCTCAATACAGCCACCAGAAAGGATCATTTTCCTTTACCATTCATAGACCAGATGCTAGAAAGGCTGGCAGGTCATGATTATTACTGCTTTTTGGATGGCTACTCAGGCTATAACCAGATTGCAGTAGATCCCCAGGATCAAGAGAAAACAGCATTCACATGTCCATCTGGAGTGTTTGCTTAGAGAAGGATGCCGTTTGGGCTGTGTAATGTGCCTGCAACCTTCCAGAGATGCATGCTCTCTATTTTCTCTGATATGGTGAAAAATTTTCTGGAAGTCTTCATGGATGACTTCTCAGTATATGGAGACTCATTCAGCTCCTGTCTTGATCACCTGAAACTAGTTCTGAAAAGATGCCAAGAGACCAACCTGGTTTTAAACTGGGAAGAATGTCACTTTATGGTAACTGAAGGGATTGTCCTTGGGCATAAAATTTCAAACAAGGGAATAGAGGTGGATCAAGCAAAAATAGAGGTAATTGAAAAATTACCACCACCTGCCAATGTTAAGGCAATCAGAAGCTTTCTGGGGCATGCAGGATTCTATAGGAGGTTTATAAAGGATTTTTCAAAAATCGCAAAACCTCTGAGCAATTTGCTAGCTGCTGACGCGCCATTTGTGTTGACACAGAGTATTTGCAGGCATTTGAAACGCTGAAAGCTAAGCTGGTCACAGCACCAGTTATTTCTGCACCAGACTGGACATTACCATTTGAGCTAATGTGTGATGCCAGTGATCACGCCATTAGTGCAGTATTGGGACAAAGGCATGACAAGCTTATGCATGTCATTTATTATGCTAGCCGCGTTTTAAATGATGCCCAGAAAAATTACACAACCACAGAAAAAGAATTGCTTGCAGTGGTTTATGCCATTGACAAATTCAGATCATACTTAGTAGGATCAAAAGTGATTGTGTATACTGACCATGCTGCTCTTAAATATCTACTCACAAAGCAGGATTCAAAACCCAGGCTCATCAGATGGGTGTTGCTTCTGCAAGAGTTTGATATAGAAATAAGAGACAGAAAAGGGACAGAGAACCAAGTAGCTGATCATCTGTCCCGGATAGAGCCAGTAGAAGGGACGTCCCTCCCCTCTCTTGAGATCTCTGAGACTTTTCCGGATGAGCATTTATTTGCCATTCAGGAAACACCATGATTTGCAGACATTGCGAACTATAAAGCTGCAAGGTTCATACCCAAAGAGTACAACAGGCAACAAAAGAAAAAATTAATTACTGATGCAAAGTACTACTTGTGGGATGAATCCTATCTCTTCAAGAGATGTGCAGACGGAATAATCCGGAGATGTGTGCCTAGAGAAGAAGCACAGAGGATCCTATGGCATTGCCATGGATCACAATATGGAGGCCATTTCGGAGGTGAGCAGACAGCCACCAAGGTCCTCCAATGTGGTTTCTACTGGCCTACTCTCTACAGGGATTCCCGAGAGTTTGTACGTAACTGTGACAGTTGCCAGAGAGCTGGTAATTTTCCCCACAGTTATGCCATGCCTCAACAAGGAATCTTAGAGATTGAGTTGTTTGACGTATGGGGAATTGACTTCATGGAACCTTTCCCACCATCATGCTCAAACACTTATATTCTGGTGGCAGTTGACTATGTATCAAAATGGGTAGAGGCCATTGCCACACCCACCAATGATACTAAAACAGTGCTGAAGTTCCTCCAGAAATATATCTTTAGCAGGTTCGGTGTCCCTAGAGTACTAATCAGTGATGGGGGCACTCACTTCTGCAACAAACAGCTTTACTCTGCCATGGTCCGGTATGGGATTCGCCACAAGGTGGCAACCACATATCATCCACAAACTAATGGGTAAGATGAAGTCTCTAACAGAGAACTAAAGAGAATCCTGGAACGGACTGTAAGCACCCGTAGAAAAGATTGGGCAAGAAGCTTGGATGATGCTCTGTGGGCTTACAGAACAGCATTCAAGACTCCTATAGGGACCTCTCCATACCAACTTGTGTATGGTAAGGCATGTCACCTGCCCGTGGAACTGGAACATAAACCCTACTGGGCAACTAGATTTCTAAATTTTGATGCCAAATTAGTTGGAGAAAAAAGATTACTTCAGCTAAATGAGCTAGAGGAATTCAGATTCACTGCTTTCGAAAATGCCAAGCTTTATAAAGAGAAATAAAAAAAGTGACATGACAGAAAGTTGTCATCTAGAATCTTTGAACCAGGACAGAAGGTTTTGTTGTTTAACTCTAGACTCAGGCTATTCCCTGGGAAACTAAAATCCCGGTGGAGGGGACCATATGTGATTACAAGTGTATCACCATATGGTTATGTGGAACTTCAAGATATTGATTCTGATAAGAAGTTCATTGTTAATGGACAGAGAATCAAGCACTATCTTGAAGGTAATGTTGAGCAAGAGTGCTCAAGGCTGAAGCTAAATTAAAAGCTCAGCAAGGTCCCGCTAAAGACAATAAAGAAGCGGTTGCTGGGAGGCAACCCAGCCATGGGGCATCACTTCCTCTAAGCATTTTGCCCTATTCTTGATTTTATTTGTTTATATAAAGTTCATTGATACTAAGGTAAAGAGTCAATTGCATAAGTTCACAGGGTTACAGAAGGATTCAGCACACAAAACAGAGAAAAAGAGCTCACTGGCAAGAAAACGCCAGTAAAAGTCTGTTTTGGGGGTTCAACGCCCAAAAGAAGCATCCACTGGGCGTTGAACGCCAGTAAGGATAGCCATCTGGGCGTTAAACGCCAGAAAGAAGCATCTTCTGGGCGTTGAACGCCAAAAAGAAGCTCCTTCTGGGGGTTTAACGCCAGATTTACAGCGTCCTGGGCGTTCAAAAAAATGCCCAGTGACAAAGGAGTTCCTGGCGTTCAACGCCAGAAAGAAGCAACAGCTGGGCGTTGAACGCCCAAGAGAGGCAGCATTTGGGCGTTGAACGCCCAAAACATGCAGCGTTTGGGCGTTCAAACGCCAGGATGGTGGGGAGGAGGTGAATTCGTTTTTACTTCATATTTTTCATCCTAATTTTAATTTTCATGTGTCAATTCATGATTTCTTGCATAAATATGTTAAGAACCCTGATTTCTAAAATCCCTAATTTCTAAAAACCCTACTTTAAAAATATCAAATGTATCTTAATCCATAAACACAAATTCTTTTTCAATTCAATTCAAATCTTTTTCAAAATTAATCATTAACTTTTCATCTAATCATTATCTTTTTCAAAATTCAAATTTATCTTTTTCAAATATCTTTCATATCTTTTCAATTTTAAACTGTATCTTTTCATATCATACTTATCTTTTCCAAATCAATCTTTTTTATCATATCTTTTCTAAATTTTCGAACCCACCCCCCCTCTCCCTTTAAATATGGGTTCGGCCTTCCCCCCCCTCCCATCAACAGTTGCACCTAGCTCTCCTTTTCTCCCTCTCCTTTCTTTTCTTTTTGCTTGAGGACAAGCAAACCTCTAAGTTTGGTGTGTTTATCCGTGATCACTAAGATCATGGCTCCTAAAGGAAAACAACCCACTCCAAGTGGCAAGAAAGAGAGCGTTCTAAAACCACTTTGGAATCAAGGGAAGTTCTTAACTAAAGAACATTCAGACCATTATTACAAAATAATGGGTCTAAGATCAGTGATCCCGGAAGTTAGATTCGATCTGAAAGAAGACGAATATCCGGAGATCCAGGAGCAAATTCGAATCAGGAACTGGGAGATCCTAGCTAATCCTGAAACGAAAGTGGGAAGGAATATGGTCCAGGAGTTCTATGCTAATATGTGGCAAACAGACAGGCAAAGACTATCTGGATCTGCTCTCTATGACTATCGGACCTTGGTCAGAGGAAAGATTGTTCATACCCACCCTGACAAGATCAGGGAGATCTTAAAGCTACCTCAGCTGAAAGATGATCCAGACTCCTTCAATAGGAGAATGATGAGAACAGACAAGGGCCTGGATAAGATTCTAGAGGATATATGTATCCCTGGAGCCAGGTGGACCACCAGCACGAAGGGTGTCCCAAATCAACTCAAAAGAGAAGATCTCAAACCAGTCGCCAGAGGATGGCTGGACTTCATTGAGCATTCTCTGCTGCCCACTAGCAACCGTTCTGAAGTCACTATTAGAAGAGCAGTGATGATCCATTGCATCATGATGGAAAAAGAAGTGGAAGTTCATCAACTAATTTCAACTGAATTTTACAAAATTGCAAACAAAAATTCCAAAGATGCCAGGTTGGCTTATCCAAGCTTGATTTCTATGCTCTGCAAGGACGCTGGAGTAAGGATGGGAATAACTGAGTATATCTCAGTTGAGCGACCAATCACCAAAGCATCAATGGAAAAACAACAAGCACAGGATGACCCCATCAAGAAGAGAACACAGGAATTTCTCCCAGAAATCCCTCAATCTGAATACTGGGAGTATCTTGAAACATCTATTACCAAGATGCAAGAAGCTATGGAACAAATAAAGAAAGAACAGAAGGAACAAAGTAGCATTCTTTGCTATTTGCTTAAAGAACAGGAGGAGCAAGGGCGTGATTTAAGGGAATTGAAGCGCCAGAAATTATCTCTTGAAGGACCAAGTACCCCGCAGATTAGAGGAACATCCACTTCCCAGAACAAAAGTTGTTAAATTCTAATTTTTGCTTTAACTCTGTGATAGTTGTCATTATAGGAGTTTCCCTTAGAAAGTAGATATAAGTAGTAGTAATTAGCATACCTATTTTTGATTTTATCTCCAATTAAGCTATAATTTAATTTTCTCATCATCATTAAACATGAATAAAATAGAAGAATTTCTTTAGAATAGGAGTCAATAATTTTCGAGTTTTTAATAAGAAAAATTCTAATTATTTACATGTGGTGGCAATGCTTTCTGTCTTCTGAATGAATGCTTGAACAGTGCATATGTCTTTTGAATTTGATGTTTAAGACTGTTAAACATGTTAGCTCTTGAAAGAATGATGAACATGAGACATGTTATTGATAATCTGAAAAATCATAAAAATGATTCTTGAAGCAAAAAAAAGCAGCAAAGAACAAAGCTTGCAGAAAAAAAAAGAGAAGAGAATATAGAGAAAGAAAAAGAGAAAGCAAGCAGAAAAAGCCAAAGCTCTTAAAACCAAAAGGCAAGAGCAAAAAGCCAATAGCCCTTAAAACCAAAAGGCAAGGGTAATAAAAAGGATCCAAGGCTTTGAGCATCAGTGGATAGGAGGGCCTAAAGGAATAAAATCATGGCCTAAGCGGCTAAACCAAGCTATCCCTAACCATGTGCTTGTGGCGTGAAGGTGTCAAGTGAAAACTTGAGACTGAGCGGTTAAAGTCAAGGTCCAAAGCAAAAAGAAGAGTGTGCTTAAGAACTCTGGACACCTCTAATTGGGGACTTTAGCAAAGCTGAGTCACAATCTAAAAATGTTCACCCAATTATGTGTCTGTGGCATTTATGTATCCGGTGGTAATACTGGAAAACAAAGTGCTTAGGGCCACGGCCAAGACTCATAAAGTAGCTGTGTTCAAGAATCATCATACTGAAATAGGAGAATCAATAACACTATCTGAATTCTAAGTTCCTATAGATGCCAATCACTCTGAGCTTCAATGGATAAAGTGAGGTGCCAAAACTGTTCGGAAGCAAAAAGCTACTAGTCCCGCTCATCTAATTAGAATCTGAGCTTCACTCAAAAACTCTGAGACATTATTGCTTCTTGACTTATTAATATTCTATTTTATTTATCTAGTTTCTTCGGGACAAGCAACAGTTTAAGTTTGGTGTTGTGATGAGCGGATATTTTATACGCTTTTTGGGGTTAATTTCATATAGTTTTTAGTATGTTTTAGTTAGTTTCTAGTTTATTTTCATTAGTTTCTAGGAAAAATTCATATTTCTGGACTTTACTATGAGTTTGTGTATTTTTCTGTAATTTCAGGTATTTTCTGGCTGAAATTGAGGGAGCTGAGCAAAAATCTGATTCAGGCTGAAAAAGGACTGCTGATGCTGTTGGATTCTGACCTCTCTGCACTCGGAATGGAATTTCTGGAGCTACAGGAGTTCAAATGGCTCGCTTCTAATTGCGTTGGAAAGTAGACATCCAGGGATTTCCAGTAATATATAATAGTCCATACATTGCTCAAGGATAGATGACATAAACTGGCGTTCAACGCCAGTTCCATGTTGCAGTCTGGCGTCCAGCGCTAGAAACAAGTTACAAGTTGGAGTTCAACGCCAGAAAAGGATCCAAAGCTGGCGTTGAACGCCCAAAACAGCCCTATGCACGTGATTAGCTTAAGTCTCAGTCCCAGCACACACCAAGTGGGCCCCAGAAGTGGATTTCTGCACTATCCATCTTAGTTTACTCATTTTCTGTAAACCTAGTTTACTAGTCTAGTATTTAAACAACTTTGAGAGACTTATTTTGTATCTCATGACATTTTAGATCTGAAATTTGTACTCTTTGACGGCATGAGTCTCTAAACTCCATTGTTGGGGGTGAGGAGCTCTGCTGTGTCTCGATGAATTAATGCAAGTATTCATGTTTTCCATTCAAACATGCGTGTTCCTCTCTAAGATATCCATTCGCACTTCAATATGAATGTAATGAACGTGACAATCATCATCATTCCATCACGAACGCGTGCCTGACAACCACTTCCGTTCTACCGTAGAATGAATGAATATCTCTTAGATTCCTTAATCAGAATCTCCGTGGTATAAGCTAGATTGATGGCGGCATTCATGAGAATCCGGAAAGTCTAAACCTTGTCTGTGGTATTCCGAGTAGGATTCTGGGATTGAATGGCTGTGACGAGCTTCAAACTCGAGAGTGCTGGGCGTAGTGACAGACGCAAAAGGATAGTGAATCCTATTCCGGTACGATTGAGAACCTGCAGATGATTAGCCGTGCGGTGACAGCACACTTGGACCCTTTTCACTGAAAGGATGGATGGTAGCCATTGACAACGGTGATCCACCAACACACAGCTTGCCATAGGAGGACGTGCGTGCATGAACAAGAGGACAGAGGAAAGCAGAGATTCAGAAGACAAAGCATCTCCAAAACTCCAACATATTCTCCATCATTGCATACAAGTATAATTTGTGTTCTGCCTTTTTATTCCTTGCAATCAAATTTGATAAGTGAATTATTTTATTATTTTTCTGACTAAGAGTTACAAGATAACCATAGATTGCTTCAAGCCAACAATCTCCGTGGGATCGACCCTTACTCACGTAAGGTATTACTTGGACGACCCAGTACACTTGCTGGTTAGTTATGCGAATTTGTGAAGAATTGTGATTTCCAATTTCGTGCACCATTTATTAATTTCTACATGTTTTAGTTTTTGTTACCAAGAGTATATATATATTTGAGTTTGTCTTTAGTTTATGAGTTTTAAGTTCAGTTAACTATTTATAAAGATGAGTTTTCTTTTTAGTGTTTTATCCTTACAAAAAATTAGGATCCATACTAATTTTATAAAATTCTTTTGCTATGTACTTGGATTATGTTAAAACCCAAATTATGTTTGAAGATTTTAGACAAAAAAAAAGGTGGCAGTTGTTATAACTAATGTTAGTTTATGTTAATTAGTTTTATTTTCATTATCTTACATGTGCATTATTCATAAATTAGGTTATAATTGTATGATCAAATGAAAATATTTGAGTATATTTTACAATAATAATAATAATAAGTTAAATTTACAGGTAATTTTTAGCCTTGAGGATAATGAGATGATTGCTTACATTTTTTCGTTATGTTTTACGTTATTTATCTATTATTTATAGTCAAAAGCTATTAAATTTTATTCTGGTATATTTAATATTTAAGGTCATGGTAATAATTATTTCAAATGGTCCTTGTTAAAGAATTCTAGATAAGAGAAAATGAGCATGTTAATTTTTTTTAATGACAATTTCTGTTTTTAATTTTTATAACTGTTCAATTGTCTTTTTAAAAGGTGCGGTCAAATCTTCAATTTGTTGTTTTGCTTTGCTCCTCGGTTATTGTCTTTGTCTTGTTGCTTGGGATTTTGATTTACAACTGTTGTATGTATTTTATTTACGTTGTATGTTTGTTGCTGTTCAGTTTTCTTTGCCTATAGTGTTGTTGTTTCCTATTGTTTTCTTTAACTTCATGTCCTAGTGTTATTATTTTGGTTTATAAATATTATAAACTTTAGGCCTTGTATGTTCTTTCTCTTCTTTGATTTTGAAAGATTGTGTCTTATTTGATTGTGTTCCTAGTCATTCTCTTAAATCTTTGTGAACATTGTCATGGACTATAGTGGCCATCTCTTGTGAACTTTGCACTTATTTGATTCAACTGGAACTTGTTTCGACCTAATACTTCATTTTTTCTTTTATTGTTTCTATCAAAGTTCTTTGATTCAGATTTTCTTATTAGGATGTAATTGACTCTTTTTATGGCGCACTTCATTGTTTTTGTACATCATTGCTTAATTATGATCCTACACATCCTTTCGAATCCTTGCGAACCTAATCTGTGATGTTACTCTTCTCTTCCTAAGTTTTGTATCATTTTGGGTAAAACCCGAGTTTGTTTCAATGTCACGTGCAATTTCTAGATATAGCAAGCGATACACTAGTTCTTTAGGACACAGCTTATGCTGAAGTTCAGAAAATTGTAATTCTAAAGCTTGACATAAGACTGGTTGCTACCATGGACACAGACAACAGAACCAAGGAGATTACGAAGTAAGATTGAATTTTGAGGAGATTGATGATCGAAGGCTTTGTATATCTGAGTTGTCTAGGGAATGGGAGTCAGTGAATGTCAACTGCATCATTTTAACACACCTATGTTATAACTTTTGCACCTGATTATACTTCTTTCTCATGCTTGGGAAAAGGCAAAAACCATGTAACATTTTTTATACTGTATCAATTTTCGAGGGCGAAAATTTTTCCGAGGGGGGTAGAATGTAATATCCCAAGGTTTTGTTTTGAAACATTTTAGATTTACCCTTATCAAAATACCTATTCTACCCTCATTCCTTTTATCAAACCATAACCCTAATCTCAAAATAAAACTCACCCTCCCTCCTACACACATACACACACAATTCAGAGAAAGAGGGAGAATGAGCGGAAGCACAGAAAAGAGAAAGGGGAGAGTGAGGGAACGGAGAAGAGAAAAGAGGAAGGGGAGACTGTCCACTGTCACTGCCATCGCCTTGGAGCACGCCGGCGTCGCGCCTCACCGCCGTGGAGCCGTTGTCCCACGCGTCGCCGCCGGCGCTGACGAAGAGGGGAGAAAGTGAGACGTTGAGGCAGAGAGCTGCTGCTGCGGGAAACGCGATGGAGGAGAGGACGCCGCCAGCTCTTTCACGCCTGGTTGCTGCCTAGCACGCCGTCGGAGACCGCTGTTCCCTCACCACTGTTGCATCGCCGTTGATGAAGCTGTTGCCACCGCCGTGAGCCGCGAACAGAGGAGGGAGAAGGAGGCAAGTTCGTGAGGGAGAAGAAGCAGCGCTGCCACCTTGCTGCCATACCTCCTTGCTGCCGTCGAGCTGTCCGCTGCCAGTGTTGCCGTTCTGGTTTGCTCTTTTCCCTTGAATCCGTTTCACTTCCATACCCTGCCATTCTGATTTTATTGAACCTCTGCTTTACCTTGGATTTTCCAGCACTATTTCTTGTTGTCTTCCATTCAATTTGAATCCAATATTTTCTCTGGGTGCTATGATTATTGACGTTGCAATAAGAAATGGATGCTGCTATTGTTGCAGTCGCAACTTTCCGCTGCCCGGTCCAAATCCTGTGACTTTTCATTTCCTTCTACATCAGTCCTCCTCACCCGTTAATTTCGCACTTCGAGTTTGGTCTCTTCGGTCCCTTAGGACCACGTTGTGAGTAGACTTTACATTTATAATTGTTTGATTGTGTATCTATAATTATTTTGACATATATCTATTATGATCTCTGAATTATACTCACTATATTTGCCTTGAACGATTTTAAATTGGTTAGAATAATTGATTTATTAAAATTAAATAATTCATTTTTATGAAGGTTATACTTTCGGAACTATACATGAGACCATATATATATTTTTTTGATGAAGTTTTGCATTATTTTAAATTGTTTGATCTTACTTGAATATCTGTTTTTGAGACTATATATATTTTTGATGAAGTTTTGCTTTATTCTAAAATATTTGATTTTACTTGAATACTGTTTTTGAAGCATCGAAGTATTTGTTGGTATTCACTTGGTTTAAGGATTGTGAAATATGTTTGAAATGTCTTATAATTGAAAAAGTATGATTGAAAAAGATTCTGATGAGAAAGTATAACATGATTTGATTTGATTCGATACCTTATATATTTGAAAGATCAAAGATTTGTTGTATTTGAAATTATATGTTTTGAATTGGTTTGGGAGGCTCGTATTAGAAAACCGTAGTTAACGGCGGTTATGACGTTAACTTAGATGCATCTAACTCAGACTCCAGCTAGCAGGGGTGTTGCTAGCCTAACGTGTAGGCCACACGTTAGATCTGTTATTCCGTACGGACACACTAAAGGAAAGGGCTACCCATAGAGGTGGAGCCGCCCAAGTGTGGACTTTTGATTTGATTTCTGTATGAGAACTCCCTTATTGATTCACTTATTATTATTATTATTATCAACTACTGTTTTCTAATTAAAATTACTTTGATAATAATGTTTATATGGTCTTATGTGGATTATAGATGTATTGTCTAGTCACTGAGTTGCAAAACTCATCCCTTTTTCTAAAAATATTTTAGGAACAAATGCTTGACTATGTGAGACATCCTAATCAAGAGTCACGATCTGCAATGAGTATCTATTTTTGTCAAATTTCTAGATGTATATGCTTCATATGTCACAGGCAGGATCCAACCATTCTTAATTATTTTAATTTTTTTTTTTGTTAAATATATATAACTATTTATTTTAGAACTTGTAAAATATTTGTAATTTTCTTATTCAACTTATATTTGAGTTTGTTAGGCATGCTAGGGGGTTATTTTCCTAAGCGCCAGTTATGGCTCATTTTGGGTCGTGACAAGATGCATCTAGGTTAACGTCATAACCGCCGTTAACTACGATTTTCTAATACGAGGCTCCCAAACCAATTCAAAACATATAATTTCACATACAACAAATCTTTGATCTTTCAAATATATAAGGTATCGAATAAAATCAAATCAGATAATACTTTCTCATCCAAATCATATTCAATCCTATTTCTCAATCTTAAAGCATTTCAAACATATTTCATAATTCCAAAATAAGTGAGTACCAACAAAATTTCAATGCTTCAAAAATACATATTCGAGTAGAATCAAATGCTTTAAAATAATATAAAACTTCTTCAAACATACATATAGTCTCATAAAAATATATAGTCTCATGTGCATATTAGAATGAGCTTAACAATGATAAATATTTAGTTCTAATAACTCAATTAGTAAAACCAATTTAAAATCCTTTGATAATAATCATTGTAAGTATAACTAAATTCAAAGCACCGTATATAAAAAAACATTTATAGACGTAAAGCCAAACAATTATAAATGTAAAGCCTACTCACAACTTGGTCCCAAGGGACCGAAGAAACTGAAACCGGAGTGCCAAATTAAAAGGGTGAAGATGGTTGGAATAGAATGGAACAAAAGAGCACAGAATTTGGACCGGGGCAGCGGCAGCCCCGACAAGCAGGCAGAACAGCAAACCGAGACGTAACGGAGCGGAAGCAGCAAACTAGTGGCACACAGCAACAACGGCTAAAGGCAGAGCAACGACAGCATCATCAATGGCAGTGGTAAAACAGTGGCAGAAACAAAACAGTATAAACAACCACTAACCAGGCTAGAATGGTGGTAAAACATAACTGACAAAGGTGCGAAGCGATTCCTGTGGCATTTTCAAAAGGGCAAGGACAGTGGCGGAAGACTCCAGTGAAGGAAGAATATAGGACATTGCTGGAGCAAGCTGGCAGAGGCTTCAGCGGTGGTTTTTCTGGCGACAACAACGCCATGCAGCTCGACGGCAGCCTCCTTCCACAATAACAGCAGCGGCGGTGGCAACACCCACCACCAACACCCCCTTGCCAGCAACAAGCTCCATCCCGTTTTCCTTCCCCTTTCTCGAAGTCTTTCTCTTTGGGCTCCTCGGCAGCAGCGACAACTTGGTGGCAGCAAAGGCAACACCTCCTCCCTCTTCTTCGTCGTGGTCTCCTTCTCTGTCTTAAGCAGTCGCTCTCTTTCTCTCGCACGTGCATCACTCTCCTTTCTCGCGCCTCTCTGTGAGTTCCATTTGCGACTGCGACGGCAGACCTCCCTCTGCCGATGCTGTCTTCCTCTCTCCTCCTCTTCTCTCCTCTGATCCCCTCATTCTCCTTTCTCTCTTTTGATCTCTGTGTGCGTGGGTGTTTGTAGGAGAGTGAGGGTGGGTTTAATTTGGGGATTAGGGTTAGGGTTTGGTAAAAAGAATAAGGGTATTATAGGGATTTTACATTCTACCCTCCTTACAAAAATTTTCGCCCTCGAAAATTGGTATAATCTACAAGACTTTACATGGTTTTAGCACTTTACCAAACATGAGAAAGAGTGTATAACGAAGTGCAAAAGTTACAAGATAGGTTTCTGTTAAGAGGATGCGGTTGACATTCACCGACCCTCGTTCTCTTGACAACTCAGATTTACATAGCACTCTCCACTTCGTTCGTCAATCTCCTCAAAATACAATCTTACTTCATAATGTCCTTGGTTTTGTAGTATATATCCATGGAAGCAACCAGTCCTAAGTCATGTTTTAGAATTACAACTTTCCGAACTTCAGGTTCGATAAGCTATGTCCTAATGAACTAACGTATTGTTTGCTATCTGAGAATCGCACGTGACACCAAAACAAGCACAAGTTTACTCAAAAGGATTCAAAGCTTAGGAAGAGAAGAACAAATATCACAGATGAGGTTCACAAGAATTCAGTCCACAATCCACAAATTCAAATACAGTTCTATAAAAGGAATAAGATAATAATTCACGGCAAAAACATATCGAATCTTCTAGATAATGGATGAAATCTTGAAATCGAAAACCATAGAAAACAACATGAAAATGAAGAAGATTAAAGCAAATATTCACAAAAGTGAGAAAGATTAGAACTAGCTACAAGGCAGGAATCGCGAACTGGAACTGAAACTGAAACCTGCAAAAACACGTTTGAGAAAATCTACTAAAGGATAAGTCAAAATTGGGTAAAAAAAGGACAAGAGTAGTAAGAAGTGGCAGATGACAGATGATCACAGTAATCAGAAGACAACAATGACATAGAGGACAAAGAGGATATTCCTATAGGCCTTTGATAGTGCCACAATTTGTACAAATAGGCGCGCTTCTATTTATACAACTGTGATCCTACCATAGGACACTTGCTCCATATTACACAGATTAAACCTAAACTCTGATACCACTTTGTCATAGCCCAAAACGAGCCATGATCGGCGCTCAGGAAAATAATCCCTAGCAAGCCTAACCGACTCAAAGATAAATTCAATAAGGAAATTACAAATATTTTAAAATAACTTTACAGTTTTTAAAATGAATAATTACATATTTTTAACAAACGGTAAAATAAATAAATATGAATGGATCCTGCCTGTGACATATGGAGCATATACATCTAGGACTCGACAAAAATAGATACTCATTGCAGATCGTGACTCTTGATTAGAAAGTCTCACATAGTCAAGTATTTGTTCCTGAAAAATATTTTTGGAAAAAGGGGTGAGTTTTGCAACTGAGTAACTAGACAATACATCTATAATTCACATGAGACCATATAAACATTATTATCAAAGTAATTTAAATTAGAAAATAGCAGTTGATAATAATAAGTGAATCAATAAGGGAGTTCTCATACAGAAATCAAATCAAAAGTCCACACTTGGGCGGCTCCACCTCTAAGGTTAGCCCTTTCCTCTAGTGTGTCTGTACGGAATAACAGATCCAACGTGTGGCCTACACGTTAGGCTAGCAACGCCCCTGCTAGCTGAGGTCTGAGCCAGATGCATCTAGGTTAACATCATAACCGCCGTTAACTACGGTTTTCTAATACAAGCCTCCCAAACCAATTCAAAACATATAATTTCACATACAACAAATCTTTGATCTTTCAAATATATAAAGTATCGAATAAAATCAAATCAGATAATACTTTCTCATCCAAATCGTATTCAATCCTATTTCTCAATCTTAAAGCATTTCAAATATATTTCATAATTCCAAAATAAGTGAGTACCAACAAAATTTCAATGCTTCAA
The DNA here is from genome assembly GCF_003086295.3 of Arachis hypogaea. Classification (NCBI taxonomy): domain Eukaryota; kingdom Viridiplantae; phylum Streptophyta; class Magnoliopsida; order Fabales; family Fabaceae; genus Arachis; species Arachis hypogaea. The sequence continues at coordinate 130,643,382 of NC_092049.1, read as the reverse complement.
AAATACATATTCGAGTAGAATCAAATGCTTTAAAATAATATAAAACTTCTTCAAACATACATATAGTCTCATAAAAATATATAGTCTGATGTGCATATTAGAATGAGCTTAACAATGATAAATATTTAGTTCTAATAACTCAATTAGTAAAACCAATTTAAAATCCTTTTATAATAATCTTTGTAAGTATAACTAAATTCAAAGCACCGCATATAAAAAAATATTTATAAACGTAAAGCCAAACAATTATAAATGTAAAGTCTACTCACAACTTGGTCCCAAGGGACCGAAAAAACTGAAACTGGAGTGCCAAATTAAAAGGGTGAAGATGGTTGGAATAGAATGGAACAAAAGAGCACAGAATTTGGACCGGGGCAGCGGTAGCTCTGACAAGCAGGCAGAACAGCAAACTGAGAAGTAACAGAGCGGAAGCAGCAAACTAGTGGCACACAGCAACAACGGCCAAAGGCAGAACAACGACAGCATCATCAATGGCAGTGGTAAAACAGTGGCAAAAACAAAACAGTATAAACAACCACTAACCAGGCTAGAACGGCGGAACAGAATTGACAAAGGTGCGAAGCGATTCCTGCGGCATTTTCAAAAGGGCAAGGACAGTGGCGGAAGACTCCAGTGAAGGAAGAATAGAGGACATTGCTGGAGCAAGCTGGCAGAGGCTCTAGCGGTGGTTTTTCTGGCGACAACAATGCCACACAGCTCGACGGCAGCCTCCTTCCACAATAACAGCAGCAGCGGTGGCAACACCCACCACTAGGAGTGGAAATAGGCCAGGCCAGGCCAGGCTTTGCTCTTAACAGGCCTGGCCTGTCATACAGTTGATTGGCCTGAGCCTGGCCTGCAGCCTGTTATAGGCTCTTTATAAAGTACTAGGCCTGACCTGTTATTTAGCCTGGCCTGGCCTGAAGCCTGTTAAAAGGCCTGATAATTTTTTTTTACAAAAATAAAAATATTATTTAAAAAAAATATTTTTTAATAAAAATAGTTATATGTAATATGTCATATATTTAATATTTATAAAAAATTTTAAACTTTTAACATATTTAAAATATATAAAAATATTTATAATAAAATATAATAAATTTAAAATATCTCATAATTTTATTAATAATAAATAATTATTTATATAATATATATTGAATTATATTTTAACAGGTCCAGGCAGGCCTGACAGGCCTATAAGACTAATTAGTGAGCCTGGGCCTGGCCTATTAATATATTAAGGCTTTTAAAAGAACCTGGGTCTGTACCTATTTTATAACAGGTCAGGCCAAACACAGGCCAGGCTGCAGGCCCCTGGCAGGCCGCAGGCCCCTGGCAGGCCGCCTGGCCTTTTTCCACCCCTACCCACCACCAACACCCCCTTGCCGGCGACAAGCTCCGTCGCGTTTTCCTTCCTCTTTCTCGAAGTCTTTCTCTTTGGGTTCCTCGGCAGCAGCGACAACTTGGTGGCAGCAAAGGCAGCACCTCCTCCCTCTTCTTCGTCGTGGTCTCCTTCTCTGTCTTAAGCAGTCGCTCTCTTTCTCTCGCACGTGCATCACTCTCCTTCCTCGCGCCTCTCTGTGAGTTCCGTTTGCAACGGCGACGGCAGACCTCCCTCTGCCGACGCTGTCTTCCTCTCTCCTCCTCTTCTCTCCTCTCCTCTGATCCCCTCATTCTCCTTTCTCTCTTTTGATCTCTGTGTGCGTGGGTGTTTGTAGGAGAGCGAAGGTGGGTTTAATTTGAGGATTAGGGTTAGGGTTTGGTAAAAAGAATAAGGATATTATAGGGATTTTACATAAAAGTTGTGTAAGAAAGCAAGAAAACTTCGTATAAAAAGTGTCTTCATCGATGCCATTAGAAGCCAAGAAAATATCGGTTAGTTAATTAGACAGTTGGCAGCGAGTTACTTAGAAGTCAGTAATCATCAGTAGTAGGAAATCTGTTATGAAGTAAGTAGCATGTATATAACCACCCTCCATTTCAGTAATGAATTAGAAAATCATACTCACTTCTCATGATTCACCTTCTCTAATCTAAGTAACTAGTGCACTAACAATGTAAATGAGAAGTAGCGATAGCAGAATCAATAAGTTCAACTATGAATGTTGAGCTATCAGAATTCAGAAGCATAACTAATATATACAAATGGATTGCTCATGCTTTTACAATAAAAGACATATTACAAGATGTGTATTAAGAAGTCAAAAGTGACATAAAGAACAACTAATACTAGCCCCAAACATATATAAACCCTTCATTTTCTGTGTTTGTGCCAGAGATTTACATTTCTTTCTGGGTTCACATGGCTGTTGGATAGATGCAATGAGATCTCTCAAAAGCTTCAAATCTAGGGAACCATTTAGCTGATGAGATCTAAGCTTGGCAATGATAGGCAACCACGAGCATCTTAGTCCTCTTGTTCATATAGAAGGTGAAGAATGTGAGGTCATGTCCATGTTCAGTTCAAGAGTTGCTTTTCTTTTCCTTGTTTTCAATTTTGATTTGTTGAAATGTTGAATGTCTTGCTTGCACACCCAACATGCTCCAGATCTCCGTACACGGATATTATCATAATGATTACTGGGAAATAGCAATTGGAAGCGATTGTATTGGCATAACAGCTTACGAAAATAGTAGCTGTTCACGCACACAATGCACAAATTATTATCTAACTATAGCGCGCGTTAAATAATTCTTTACCGTTGCAGATCACCCAAGGCTGTACGTCATCATTTACCGAAGGATTTTCAATTAGGAAAGAGAGTGCAAGTGCAATTGTTTCAGTGCAAAACCTTAAATGTACAAGGAATATCGCAGAAAATGGGAACTTTCACGCCATCTAAAATGGGAAGCTTTAGCTTGCACATATTTGAGAAAGCTAAACCTCTTATATCCAAATCTGTCCACTTCATGTAACGTAAAACGATGCCATGAGTTGCTTCAAATTCCTACATAGAATATTTATTCATTATGGATTCTTATCTTAATTCTATACATCATAGTATCATACAATTGTAAAAAAATGGCACATATCTTGTTTTGTGTAAGGACACGATCAACATCTTCATAAGACCACAATCTACTACGCTTGCTCAAATCATTGGGAGATTCTTGCTTTACAATATGTTTGCCCATATCTTCAAGAAGGTCATGCATCCTGAGTATATCGCCACACTCATCGTCATTTGTTCTAGTGAGCAAAGATTTATCTATTAAAGTAGCAATGCCAATTTCAGCATGATAACCACACCTGTTTAATATATTTGACACATTCTCTAAATATTCTCATTTGAAAAAGCAAGCAATATCTAAAAAATATATTCTTTTCCAAATGATCTAAACCATCATAACTTATTTTTAATGTATTAAAAATTTTGTTATGTGGACAGCTCTTTATTTTTGCAATAGCACGGCGCCAAACATGAATGGTTCGACCACAAAGGTGAGAACCCAATACTACAAGTGCCAATGGAAGACCATCACAACACTTAACCACTTCTTTGGACAAATCCATATACCCTTCTTCAGGTTTTGGCCCTTTAAAAGCATTCAAATAAAAGAGTTCAAGTGCTTCATTTTGCTCCAACCCTTCAACCTTACAAATTCTATTCACGGCTCCATGCACTTCTAGTACATGTGTATCTCTGTGATTATTATTCTGCTTCCAGGACCAAACCAGTCTTGTTCACCAGCCAAATTTTCCAATTGGCCTTCATCGTCTACATCATCGAGAACTAGAAGGACTTTCTTACGGCATAAAGAGTCACAAATAATCCCTTTTCCCTCAAACTCGTCATTGAAAGTACCTGAATTTATGTTCATGCTAGCAATGTAAATAAAATACCTACAACTTAATTGGCCCTAGAATCACTCACTCATATAAAAGACACTATCATGTTTTCATCTCTCAAACTCACTAACACTCATAAAACAAAGGAGAGAATTTCAAAACATACTCATTTTATTATGGAACACACAAAATACATAAGGCATATGAGCCTTTATATAGGCAAAGTTTTATACTTAAAGTTCAGGATTCTACTAGTTTCTTAATACACATACTTATCCAACTTTGCTTCTTACTTTGACTATTCAAATAAGTAACTTCTTGTAATTTCTAGCACATCTTGAAAATTCTTTATTAAGCTTAGTCATCAATCTTGAAGCTTCCAATGCACTTCATGATTCTTCTAGTATGGAGGTGATGAGTGCAACTTCCATTCAATTCCAATTCAATTTGATTTTGAACTTCTTCAATGTTCTAGTATATTGTAGTTGTGCTATTCTTTTGAATGTTCTTCAAAACTCTTCAAGCTTCCAACATCTTCTAGTAAATAGATGATTATTGTTTTCAACTCAAACTTTTCTTCTTCAATTCTTTAACCATGTTTTATGAAGATTCTAGTCCATGCAAGTTGATTTAAAATTTTAATCAACATTGCTTCCCTTAAATCAAACTTGCAGAATTAAGCATCTTCTTCAATTTGTAAAATAACTCGATCTTCAATGGCTTTGTAAATATATCAGCAACTTGTTCTTCAGTTGGACAATACTCGATCACTGGTTTTTGTTTGTATCCTTTTGCAACTAATCTTGCTTTGAAACGATCAACTTCGCCATTGGGTTTGTACTTAGTCTTGTAAACCCACTTTACTCCAATCGGCTTCTTATCTGCTGGTAAATCTGTCAGCTCCCATGTGTCATTCTTCTCAATGTCATGAATCTCCTCATCCATTGCTTTCTTCCAATTGTTGTCTTTAGAGGCTTCTTCAAAGTTCAATGGCTCACAATCTGAAAATAGAGCAAAATTTATGATTTCTTCATCGGACGGGTCGTTGTCATTGCCAACTTCATAATCTGCTAATCTAGCAGGTAGTCTCCGTTCTCTTTGCGATCTTCTAGATGATTCTGGTTGTTCAATTGTGTCAATTTGTCTTTCTTCTACTTCGTCACATGTATTTGGAATTATAGTCAGCTGCTTTTCTGTCTTTGTGTTCCAGTTCCACATGTCTTTCTCGTCGAACGTCACGTCTCTGCTGATGATCACTTTCTTTGATTCTGGATTATACAGCTTGTATGCTTTTGAGTCTGTGCTATAGCCAATAAATATACACTTCTCGCCTTTGTCATCTAACTTCTTCCTTAATTGATCTGGTACATGGGCATAAGCGATACACCCAAAGACTCTGAAATGATGAATGGAAGGCCGCTTTCCACTCCAAGATTCCTCTAGAGTTTTATCATGAACACTTTTTGTTGGACACCTGTTTAAAATATGAACTGCTGTTGCAACTGCTTCTGCCCAAAATTCTTTAGGCATTTGTTTTGACTTGAGCATGCATTTGACCATATCCATGATGGTTCTGTTCTTTCTTTCAGCAACTCCATTTTGTTAAGGAGTGTATCTAATTGTTAGTTGGTGTTGAATTCCGTGTTGCTTAAAGTAATCTGAACATGCAAGATATTCTGTTTCTCTGTCTGTTCTGAGAATTTTGATTTTACAGCCACTTTGTTTTTTGACAAATGCCTTGAATGTCTTAAAGACATCACATGCTTCTGATTTTTGCCTCAGAAAGTATACCCATGTATATCTACTAAAATCATCAATAAAAGTGATAAAGTACCTACTACCACCGTTACTTGGAACTTCTACAGAACAGAGATCTGAATGCACAATTTCAAGTAATCTTCTAACTCTCCAAGACTTTTCTGTAGGGAATGGATCTCTGTGCTTCTTTCCCAGTTGACAAATCTCACAAACACAATTGGGAATATGAATCCGTAGTAGACCAGAAACAAGTCATTTTCTTGACAGGTAGTTTAGGCCAGAAAAATAAAAGTGCCCAAACCGCATATGCCACAACCAGTTATCATCAAGTATCACAGAACTCATGCAAGAGGGATTAACATGTTGAATTTTTAATGGAAACATTCTGTTTGAAGTCATCTTTGCTTTATCTATGAATCTTCCGTTGTTGTCAAACACAGTGCAATATCCATGATAAGTTATCATCTTATATCCCTTCTCAGATAATTGCCTCATCTATTCTTAATATATAAAAGTAGGTACATAGATTTACTCACATTGCTTCTAAGTTATTTCTTTTCTTCTACTAACGCCATGTCAGCACTAACGCTTATTTGGCAAAATTTTAGAATTTACCACTCAAATCTTGCCAAATCAACTTTTATTTTCACATAAAAAAAACATAAAAAACAACTAAAAAACACAATAAAAACCAACAAATTAATTTTTTCCAAATCAATCCTTATTTCTAAAACAACAAAAACACAAATTAACATTTACCCCAACAAAAAGCTCTCAATACCAAAGAGCTTATTACCTTTCTCAAACCCTCACCCTCTTAGCACCTCTCCGTAGCAAGATCCTATTTCCTCCATCCTCTTCCGGTCCCATCCTATTTTCTCCATCCTCTTCCGGTCCCATGAGCCATTGTTTTTTCCTCAAAATAAATTGTACATCGCCATGTCCATCTCCGGCGGAGCCGCATTGCATAAATTGTAGAAACCAAGGCAAACTCCATTCCTCCTCTTGCGGTTTCTCTGCTAGAGCTCGATTTCGGGTCTCAGACCAACGTCACCTTTCGGCGCCGCCAACATAGGAAATTTGTCTCAGGTATCTTCGTAAAGATTTTCAACTTTGTCGTTTACTCTTCCCATTGTTCAATTTTATTTGTTGTAAATAATAACATTTTAATTGTGAACTCATTGCAAGTAGCACAAGTTTATGTATTCCTCTTTTGTAAACAGTTCTCCAGAGCTCAATTCTGGGTCTCAGACCAACGTCACAATTTGGCGCCACCAACGTAGGAAATTTGTCTCATGTATCTTCCTAAAGATTTTCAACTTTGCCGTTTACTCTTCTCATTGTTCAATATCATTTTCAATAGCCCTATTTATTTGTTATAAATAATAACATTTTAATTGTGAACTCATTGCAAGTAGCACAAGTTTATGTATTCCTTTTTTGTAAACGGTTCTGTGCAACACTCACAACCAAAATTAATGTGCATTTAAAATTATTGCTCCCTATATATTATCGATTGCAATATTTCATCATCAAATTATAAATTGTTATTGTACATGTGGAGTACTTCTTCCACAATTTACATTTACGTGTTCCTCTTTTTCAAATTGTTATTCCACATGTGTAGTATTCCTTCCACAATTTACTTAGAATGGATTATCATTCTTTGACCATGTCTTATTCTCTTTGTTGTAGAAGGATTTGCAGTGGTAATGACAGACCGGAAGAGTTAATACCCAAAATTGCTAGATGAAAATCAACCAATCACTATTTAGTAAAATGTTTTAAAAAAATTAAAACAAAAAAATCTTATCTATTATTATTCAATTGAAACATCAAGTACTAATTAAATGCAATAAACATACATTAAAAGTGTCATAATAATTATAAAAAAATTCAAATTCTACAACTTATACATATTAAGACTCTTATTACTCTTCATTTCTTAATCTCTTATACTAATTATAAAAAATTCCTTAAATCTAAAACATTTTTATATGTTTTTCATTCTCATTCATTTATTTTTTTTTCATTATTTACAAACAAAAAAACCGCAAGAAAAGACAAAGTGTAGCCATTAATGCAAATCGAAAAATGAAAAAAAAAAAAAGAAAATGCAGTTTTGTATAACTCTAATATAAATAACCTATGTCTTTTTTAAAAATAAATAAATTCAAAATCTATTTATAATATGTTCTCTAAAATATTTTTAATATCACATTTATTAAAATATACTATATAGTATAAATAATCTACCTCTCCGCGCATTGCGCGGGTCTCACTCTAGTACTCAGTAAATTGTAATCAAGTTAAGGAGCATAGAAAACATCAGAAATATAACTCAGAGAACCATCCTTCAATCTAATTGGTATGTGCCCTTTTCCTTCAATAGGGATCTTCGTACTATTACCAAACTTCAATAATAGTTTAACTGAATCATCTAGAGAAGAAAATAACTCCTTTCTACCAGACATATGATTACTGCAAGCATTATCCAAGTACCATATATTTTCATCTTCAGCACATGAATTACTTGTAAAAAATAAAGTTTGAGTACTTGGATTATCATCAATATTTTGATGCTGATTTTTTGCAACGTGTGCTTGATTGTTATTCACCATTTTGAATCTGCAATCTGCTGCTTTGTGTCCATACTTTCCACAATAAAAGCAGTTGAAATTAGTTCTTTCTTGATAAAAATTTCCTCGACCTCTTCCTCGGTTGACAGGCCTAAAATTCGTTCCACCTCTTCCTTGATTAGGTGGTGTAAAGTTATTGTAACTTCTTTGGTTGTAATTGCCACAGCCTCTACCTCTGAAACTTCCTCTGCCTCTACTTTGAAAATTAAAACCATGACCTCGTCCTACTTGTGTATGACTTGATTCTGCAACATTGTTTAAATTCACTCGACTTTTTAGGGCTTCCTCAGATGATTTTTTTGACTTCTCCAATATTCTGCTGATGTGGCTTTCTATGATTCCTTGCAACTCTGTAATCTTCATGGTGTCCATATCGTGGGACTCTAGTATCGTAGTCACCACATGGTCATACTTCATCGGCATGGTGCGAAGAATTTTCTCTACCACTTTGCTATCGGGCATATCTTCTCCATAAACTCTCATCTTATTGACAAGGTCTGTAACACGAGTAAAATATTGCTCAACAGTTTCTGAGCTAAACATCTCATACCTTTCATATTCTCTTCTCAAAGACTGTAGCTTTGCTTTCTGAGCTTTATCTACGCCTTTATATGACAGTTTCAATGTGTTCCATGCTTCTTTTGCACTTTTGGCATTTGTTAGTTTGCCAAACACCGTATAATCTACTCCTTGATGAATTTGAGATAGCGCCAATTGATCTCTCCTCTGTTGGGCAGCATCTGCTCCTTCTTGCAAACCTGGTTCAATGAAATTCCACAGGTTCTGGGCCTTCAAATGGGTAGACATCAAAGTCTCCCAATAACTATAATCAAGTTTTTCATCTAACTTGGGACCGGACCACACAATATTGAAAGTGTTTGCCATACCGACTCTATGAATAAATAACTATGTGAGAACTCTCTCACACCTCACAAACTCTCAAACAACAGGCGCTGGATTAACCAGATACCAAATGTAAATAAAATACCCACAACTTAATTGGCCCTATAATCACTCACTCATATAAAAGACACTATCATGTTTTCATCTCTCAAACTCACTAACACTCATAAAACAAAGGAGAGAATTTCAAAACATACTCATTTTATTATGGAACACAGAAAAAATACATAAGACATATGTGCCTTTATATAGGCAAAGTTTTATACTTAAAGTTCATGATTCTACTAGTTTCTTAATACACATACTTATCCAACTTTGCTTCTTACTTTGACTATTCAAATAAGTAACTTCTTGTAATTTCTAGCACATCTTGAAAATTCTTTATTAAGCTTAGTCATCAATCTTGAAGCTTCCAATGCACTTCATGATTCTTCTAGTATGGAGGTGATGAGTGCAACTTCCATTCAATTCCAATTCAATTTGATTTTGAACTTCTTCAATGTTCTAGTATATTGTAGTTGTGCTATTCTTTTGAATGTTCTTCAAAACTCTTCAAGCTTCCAACATCTTCTAGTAAATAGATGATTATTGTTTTCAACTCAAACTTTTTTTCTTCAATTCTTTAACCATGTTTCATGAAGATTCTAGTCCATGCAAGTTGATTTAAAATTTTAATCAACATTGCTTCCCTTAAATCAAACTTGCATAATTAAGCATCTTCTTCAATTTGTAAAATAACTCGATCTTCAATGGCTTTGTAAATATATCAGCAACTTGTTCTTCAGTTGGACAATACTCGATCACTGGTTTTTGTTTGTATCCTTTTGCAACTAATCTTGCTTTGAAACGATCAACTTCGCCATTGGGTTTGTACTTAGTCTTGTAAACCCACTTTACTCCAATCGGCTTCTTATCTGCTGGTAAATCTGTCAGCTCCCATGTGTCATTCTTCTCAATGTCATGAATCTCCTCATCCATTGCTTTCTTCCAATTGTTGTCTTTAGAGGCTTCTTCAAAGTTCAATGGCTCACAATCTGAAAATAGAGCAAAATTTATGATTTCTTCATCGGACGGATCGTTGTCATTGCCAACTTCATAATCTGCTAATCTAGCAGGTAGTCTCCGTTCTCTTTGCGATCTTCTAGATGATTCTGGTTGTTCAATTGTGTCAATTTGTCTTTCTTCTACTTCGTCACATGTATTTGGAATTATAGTCAGCTGCTTTTCTGTCTTTGTGTTCCAGTTCCACATGTCTTTCTCGTCGAACGTCACGTCTCTGCTGATGATCACTTTCTTTGATTCTGGATTATACAGCTTGTATGCTTTTGAGTCTGTGCTATAGCCAATAAATATACACTTATCGCCTTTGTCATCTAACTTCTTCCTTAATTGATCTGGTACATGGGCATAAGCGATACACCTAAAGACTCTGAAATGATGAATGGAAGGCCGCTTTCGACTCCAAGATTCCTCTAGAGTTTTATCATGAACACTTTTTGTTCGACACCTGTTTAAAATATGAACTGCTGTTGCAACTGCTTTTGCCCAAAATTCTTTAGGCATTTGTTTTGACTTGAGCATGCATCTGACCATATCCATGATGGTTCTGTTCTTTCTTTCAGCAACTCCATTTTGTTAAGGAGTGTATCTAATTGTTAGTTGGTGTTGAATTCCGTGTTGCTTAAAGTAATCTGAACATGCAAGATATTCTGTTCCTCTGTCTGTTCTGAGAATTTTGATTTTACAGCCACTTTGTTTTTCGACAAACGCCTTGAATGTCTTAAAGACATCACATGCTTCTAATTTTTGCTTCAGAAAGTATACCCATGTATATCTACTAAAATCATCAATAAAAGTGATAAAGTACCTACTACCACCGTTACTTGGAACTTCTACAGAACAGAGATCTGAATGCACAATTTCAAATAATCTTCTAACTCTCCAAGACTTTCCTGTAGGGAATGGATCTCTGTGCTTCTTTTCCAGTTGACAAATCTCACAAACACAATTGGGAATATGAATCCGTGGTAGACCAGAAACAAGTCATTTTCTTGACAGGTAGTTTAGGCCAGAAAAATAAAAGTGCCCAAACCGCATATGCCACAACCAGTTATCATCAAGTATCACAGAACTCATGCAAGAGGGATTAACATGTTGAATTTTTAATGGAAACATTCTGTTTGAAGTCATCTTTGCTTTATCTATGAATCTTCCGTTGTTGTCAAACACAGTGCAATATCCATGATAAGTTATCATCTTATATCCCTTCTCAGATAATTGCCTCATCTATTCTTAATATATAAAAGTAGGTACATAGATTTACTCACATTGCTTCTAAGTTATTTCTTTTCTTCTACTAATGCCATGTCAGCACTAACGCTTATTTGGAAAAATTTTAGAATTTACCACTCAAATCTTGCCAAATCAACTTTTATTTTCACATAAAAAAAAACATAAAAAACAACTAAAAAACACAATAAAAACCAACAAATTATTTTTTTCCAAATCAATCCTTATTTCTAAAACAACAAAAACACAAATTAACATTTACCCTAACAAAAAGCTCTCAAAACCAAAGAGCTTATTACCTTTCTCAAACACTCACCCTCTTAGCACCTCTCCGTAGCAAGATCCTATTTCCTCCATCCTCTTCCGGTCCCATCCTATTTTCTCCATCCTCTTCCGGTCCCATGAGCCATTGTTTTTTCCTCAAAATAAATTGTACATCGCCATGTCCATCTCCGGCGGAGCCGCATTGCATAAATTGTAGAAACCAGGGCAAACTCCATTCCTCCTCTTGCGGTTTCCCTGCTAGAGCTTGATTTCGGGTCTCAGACCAACGTCACCTTTCGGCGCCGCCAACATAGGAAATTTGTCTCAGGTATCTTCGTAAAGATTTTCAACTTTGTCGTTTACTCTTCTCATTGTTCAATATCATCTTCAATAGCCCTATTTATTTGTTGTAAATAATAACATTTTAATTGTGAACTCATTGCAAGTAGCACAAGTTTATGTATTCCTCTTTTGTAAACAGTTCTCCAGAGCTCAATTCTAGGTCTCAGACCAACGTCACAATTTGGCGCCACCAACGTAGGAAATTTGTCTCATGTATCTTCCTAAAGATTTTCAACTTTGCCGTTTACTCTTCTCATTGTTCAATATCATTTTCAATAGCCCTATTTATTTGTTATAAATAATAACATTTTAATTGTGAACTCATTGCAAGTAGCACAAGTTTATGTATTCCTTTTTTGTAAACGGTTCTGTGCAACACTCACAACCAAAATTAATGTGCATTTAAAATTATTGCTCCCTATATATTATCGATTGCAATATTTCATCATCAAATTATAAATTATTATTTTACATGTGGAGTACTTCTTCCACAATTTACATTTACGTGTTCCTCTTTTTCAAATTGTTATTCCACATGTGTAGTATTCCTTCCACAATTTACTTAGAATGGATTATCATTCTTTGACCATGTCTTATTCTCTTTGTTGTAGAAGGATTTGCAGTGGTAATGACAGACCGGAAGAGTTAATACCCAAAATTGCTAGATGAAAATCAACCAATCACTATTTAGTAAAATGTTTTAAAAAAATTAAAACAAAAAAAAATCTTATCTATTATTATCCAATTGAAACATCAAGTACTAATTAAATGCAATAAACATACATTAAAAGTGTCATAATAATTATAAAAAATTCAAATTCTACAACTAATACATATTAAGACTCTTATTACTCTTCATTTCTTAATCTCTTATACTAATTATAAAAAATTCCTTAAATCTAAAACATTTTTATATGTTTTTCATTCTCGTTCATTTATTTTTTTTCATTATTTACAAACAAAAAAACCGCAAGAAAAGACAAAGTGTAGCCATTAATGCAAATCGAAAAATGAAAAAAAAAAAAAGAAAATGCAGTTTTGTATAACTCTAATATAAATAACCTATGTCTTTTTTAAAAATAAATAAATTCAAAATCTATTTATAATATGTTCTCTAAAATATTTTTAATATCACATTTATTAAAATATACTATATAGTATAAATAATCTACCTCTCCGCGCATTGCGCGGGTCTCACTCTAGTACTCAGTAAATTGTAATCAAGTTAAGGAGCATAGAAAACATCAGAAATATAACTCAGAGAACCATCCTTCAATCTAATTGGTATGTACCCTTTTCCTTCAATAGGGATCTTCGTTCTATTACCAGACTTCAATAATAGTTTAACTGAATCATCTAGAGAAGAAAATAACTCCTTTCTACCAGACATATGATTACGGCAAGCATTATCCAAGTACCATATATTTTCATCTTCAGCACATGAATTACTTGTAAAAAATAAAGTTTGAGTACTCGGATTATCATCAATATTTTGATGCTGATTTTCTGCAACGTGTGCTTGATTGTTATTCACCATTTTGAATCTGCAATCTGCTGCTTTGTGTCCATACTTTCCACAATAAAAGCAGTTGAAATTGGTTCTTTCTTGATAAAAATTTCCTCGACCTCTTCCTCGGTTGACAGGCCTAAAATTCGTTCCACCTCTTCCTTGATTAGGTGGTGTAAAGTTATTGTAACTTCTTTGGTTGTAATTGCCACAGCCTCTACCTCTGAAACTTCCTCTGCCTCTACTTTGAAAATTAAAACCATGACCTCGTCCTACTTGTGTATGACTTGATTCTGCAACATTGTTTAAATTCACTCGACTTTTCAGGGCTTCCTCAGTTGATTTTTCTGACTTCTCCAATATTCTGCTGATGTGGCTTTCTATGATTCCTTGCAACTCTGCAATCTTCATGGTGTCCATATCGTGGGACTCTAGTATCGTAGTCACCACATGGTCATACTTCATCGGCATGGTGCGAAGAATTTTCTCCACCACTTTGCTATCGGGCATATCTTCTCCATAAACTCTCATCTTATTGACAAGGTCTGTAACACGAGTAAAATATTGCTCAACAGTTTCTGAGCTAGACATCTCATACCTTTCATATTCTCTTCTCAAAGACTGTAGCTTTGCTTTCTGAGCTTTATCTACGCCTTTATATGACAGTTTCGATATGTTCCATGCTTCTTTTGCACTTTTGGCATTTGTTATTTTGCCAAACACCGTATAATCTACTCCTTGATGAATTTGAGATAGCGCCAATTGATCTCTCCTCTGTTGGGCAGCATCTGCTCCTTCTTGCAAACCTGGTTCAATGAAATTCCACAGGTTCTGGGCCTTCAAATGGGTAGACATCAAAGTCTCCCAATAACTATAATCAAGTTTTTCATCTAACTTGGTACCGGACCACACAATATTGAAAGTGTTTGCCATACCGACTATATGAATAAACAACTATGTGAGAACTCTTTCACACCTCACAAACTCTCAAACAACAGGCGCTGGATTAACCAGATACCAAATGTAAATAAAATACCTACAACTTAATTGGCCCTATAATCACTCACTCATATAAAAGACACTATCATGTTTTCATCTCTCAAACTCACTAACACTCATAAAACAAAGGAGAGAATTTCAAAACATACTCATTTTATTATGGAACACACAAAATACATAAGGCATATGTGCCTTTATATAGGCAAAGTTTTATACTTAAAGTTCATGATTCTACTAGTTTCTTAATACACATACTTATCCAACTTTGCTTCTTACTTTGACTATTCAAATAAGTAACTTCTTGTAATTTCTAGCACATCTTGAAAATTCTTTATTAAGCTTAGTCATCAATCTTGAAGCTTCCAATGCACTTCATGATTCTTCTAGTATGGAGGTGATGAGTGCAACTTCCATTCAATTCCAATTCAATTTGATTTTGAACTTCTTCAATGTTCTAGTATATTGTAGTTGTGCTATTCTTTTGAATGTTCTTCAAAACTCTTCAAGCTTCCAACATCTTCTAGTAAATAGATGATTATTGTTTTCAACTCAAACTTTTCTTCTTCAATTCTTTAACCATGTTTCATGAAGATTTTAGTCCATGCAAGTTGATTTAAAATTTTAATCAACAAGCAAGAAGTTGCTTCTGTATTTGAACAATACCTCTTTTTCTCACGTGTCTCTCTTACATTGACAAGAAAACAACTAGCTTTAAATTCACTTTGAATGCTTTCATAGACTCTTCTAGCAATAGTTGTCTTACCTATGCCACCCATTCCACATATGCCAATGAAACGAACATCATCCACCCCAATACCGATGTGTCTTACAACTTCTTCCAACCTTGAATCAATCCCTACCAGATTCTCCATTGAAGATGGTAATTTCATAATCAATCTTTCATGTATATGTTGAGTAATGCTTTCCACGAGTATGGCCTCGTTCCTATACAAGAAAGCAATTTCTGTGTAAAGTTTGGCAATAAATAGAACCAAAATAAAGTAACAATAACCTTAAGAAATTCCATTAGAACTTAGAAGGGGAATACAAAATCCTAAGGAGGATAATGTAAGTGTTCCAAAATTTCTATTCTTTGTCTTTCTGAATTTTTTTTGTATTTTCTAATGCACATTTATTTAACTATCTATCTATTCAATTTATAATACACAAATTTGATACCAAAGTTGTGGAAAGTTAAATTCTTGAATCTTGATAACTAATGTGATCTCCAAATTTGCCATAATGTTAATATCAAGTTATTAAACTATTCAAATATTCTTTCCAGCCCAATCTCATTCTTCCACGTCACAATTACATTACATAGCCTCATAGATGTAAGCGGGTAACATCACACCTTAAATGTAAATGAATTCGTTACGTGATTGGTTAATGATTAATTGTAAGCTACAGAAGTTGATTATAACTTCTTAAGTTGATAAAAGTATAAAACAAGCTACTGCTTTAATTTGAATATGACTGTATGTGTAATGTTTGAGATTTCAATAAATAATATTGTTTACATCTGAAAGTTATTTTACTGAAAAGTGAGAACTGATCCAAATTATAAAACAAACACACCCCATAAGATTTAGATTTTGCTCGCGCCATAGAACAAAAAGGACATTCGATATTTATATTTATGGCACATAAATTAGGACAGCAAAATAAATGAGTTTAATGGTGAGTTAGCTTACTCGAATCGTTCAGAGTCGCAATTAGAATAACTGACAACTTGTGTTAAGGCATTTCTCCATCTTCTAACCCTGTCACTTTCTTGTCCAAATCTGAGTTCATGTTTCTTGAAAGCATCTTCAAAGGCTCCAATTTGATGCCTGACGTTGCAAGGCTTGACATGATAGAACACTGCCACAATCTGTAGCCCCAGGTTGTTGCTGCACTCAACTAAATATTATGCTCAGTAAAATACTCTCATTGTTTTGTTGCTTTTATTTTTTTGTAATTTTGAATGACTTTATAAGCCTAATGAAATTTGCATAAAAATTATAGTAAAGGAAGTTTACAGAGAAAGTGGCTTCATCATTGCTAGGATCAAAACTCGCTAGTCATATGCAACCAGAAATTATAGAAACCTATATCTGTATCAAACAATACCATATATAATTATACATGTCTTGAAGCAAATTATGGATGGCAAACATATTATTCTCATCTATTGTTATCAATGGTCTTTCCATCAATACAACCTTCAAAATAATAACCCTGGTTTTTTTAATGAATTTGTTACATAGTGTCTTCTTTTTCTTTTAAAACAACAAGCAATATCTAAAAAGACATTCTTTTCCATGAAATCTAAACTGTCATGACTTATTCTCTTCAACATTATTGGGCCATGAATGCTCTTTACTATTTCAATACGATGTCAATACTTGAAGTGCCAATGGAAGACCACCAATATATTTGACCACTTCTATGGATAAACTCAAATACCCTTGGACGGGTTTTTATTGTTTCAAAGCTTTTAAACAAAAGAGATCAAATTTAAAACCAATAAAGTCATTAAGTAATCGACCACTTAGTTTTTGTTTTCTTGAATGTTTCTTCTTTATTAAGTAATCGACCACTTACTCTGATGCATAGGTAGGAGGAACCAGGGAATGATGCACAAATTCTGTAACTATACTAGTAAGGAAGTAAATTGATATACTTGTGACATATTTTTCAGGAATTAGACTAATGTGAGATATTTTTCAGGGGACTAAATTGATATACTTGTAAGGAAGTAAAGAAGGTACAAAATATAGAGTGGTCATCTCCATCAGTAGGGTCAACAACTTCCAAAGTTTGTGACGTATAAGAGAATTGGAAAGCCTACGAAGCCAAATCCTTGCCCATGCTACCAATGTACACTATGGTGCAAGACCTGACCTAAGAATTGGGCAATTTGCTATTATTTTGTAAAATATAACACTAATTACCTTTATAAATATATCACTAACCTCAAGTGAAGGGCATTTTATTTTAAACTATAGCCTAGAGACACCAAAAGGGAATGGAATTGCCCTCTTTTCTTTTTCTATACTTTTTTTTCTGTGTTTTTTATTTTCTTTTATTTTTTCTTTTTTGAAGGATTACTATTGCAACTGAAGGGGTCAAATGTGGGAATTCTTGTTTCTGGACCCAAAGAAATGAGGCAGAAGGTAGAAGCTGTTTGCTCATCTAATTTGGTTGAAAATCTGAATTTTGAGTCCTTTAGCTTTAACGGGTGATTTTACTTGTATTGTTAAAAGATGTAAGATGCTTAACTATTAGCAAGAGTTGATCTTAGCTGCTTATTTTGAGTTAGAATTTTTGTTATTTTTTGATAGTGTAAATTGGTTATGTAACAAGTTAGACCCTAGTCCCTAGCTACCACCAATAACAGTGCTTGCTTCTAAATACTTGTAGTCTCTTGCTTCTAAAAAAATAAAATCTGTCATGAGGAACACACACACAAAATAAATAAAAAGGTTTTTAGTTCCATATCTTTTTCTAGAACATTAACATACAAACAGTTTAATATTTTATAAATTCAAATCGTTTCATGCATGGTTACATCAAACTCAAATTTATATAACACAATGCAGATTGACAACAACTGAAGTTGTGCATTGCTAAGGCTTCCACAGCTTTTAAGAACTGATGTTTCATGTTTCCAGACCCGGAAAAATGAGATCACTTTAGTTCTTGGCCAAAATCAAATTTGTATACTCCAGCTTCTTCAAAAACTAATCAAAATTGGAAAAAAAATGTGAAAATGTTATTAGCTTTCAAAATTGATTCTTCTCAAAAAATTAAATAGTGCTCTTGGGAAATGGCCATACCTTTCTTCCCTGCCAAAGTTGTTCAGTTCACTCACATTATCTTCAAATTTGTTTGTCTCACATATATCCATTATCTCAATGCTTTTGTTCAAGTCAAACAGACTTTGTCTTTCATTCTTTTGCCTTTCAATCTCACTTTTGTTCAAATCTTCAATATCCTCAATGCATGTCCAGCCAGTGCTCAATACTTTGGCATGATAACAAGGAAGATATTCGAACTCTTCAGAATCAAATTCCCCATACTCAACCTCCGGCCGAAGCAATAGTTTAAACCCCATATCTCGGTGAAATTCTCCCCTGAAGTAATCATTGGTCAAGCAGAGAATGTAAAGGTGATAACCATCACACATTCTATATGTTCTCCAAGGAATGATGCACCTATTACCATTGCTAACAGACAAATTCAACTTCACTGATTTATCAAATCCCCAAAACTTTGTATAAAACAGGAAACATACTGCAATACCCTTTAAATTTTTATTCAGACGGCAATCACTTGGATATGGGACTACTGCTTGTGCTGCATCATTACCATTCAGAGAATAATTGACAAACAAAGATGGAATTTTGGCACTTGGGATCAGCATTTCCAAGACCACACCTTGATTTTCTTGATCCTGGCTACTAGAAGATTTAAAGGCAGTGCAAATGGTTGACAAAACATTGGATTCAAGTATGTTCAGTGATCTACACCCATATGCTTCTAATTCTCTAATACTAGATGGAAGTTTTGGAAGAAACTGAAGACAACCACATCTATTTAGCTTAAGGGACCTAAGCTTGGAAAGTTCATGAATGCTTATTGGGATATTAGCAAACCAGTGACCACTTAGATCCAAATGCATCAATGATGGGAAGTAGCAAAATAGATCATGAGAGAAAGATATTTCACTCTGGTAACATCCACTCAAATTTAGATTACTCAACAAAGGGAGGCTTGAAATTGAAGATGGTAATCCATGAAGGTTAAAACAAGAGCCAAGATCCAAGTTCTTGAGGGACTTTAACCTATGAATGGTATCAGGAACAGAATCAAGTTTTCCACAACCCTTTATGTTCAAATCTTCAAGGCCAACTAAATTTCCAAGTGATGAGGGTAACTTTCCTATAGGAGTTCCGCTTAGAGAAAGCTTTGACAATTTTCTCATGCATTCTCCAAACTCCGGGGGATTTTCGAAACTCTCACAATGCTCAATGATTAGCTCCTTCAAGGAACTCATCTCCAATTTACCTGGAAGAGTTTTAAGCATTTCACAGTAGCTTAGATTTAAGTGAACAAGGTTCTTGTGGTGTACGAGGGATATGTGAACCTCAGTTAGGCTATCACAACCTTGGAGATCAAATGTTTCAAGAATGGGAACCCCAGAAATATCAGGTGTCTGCTTTAGGTTCCGGGAGCTACTCAAATCCAGGTACTTCAGCTTTTCGAAAAACTGATTAAAAAGAAAGAAAACACACAAATTTCAACATATAATAGTCTTTCATAAGTCAATATGGTAAAATCAAATTTAAAAGATCTGTTGATGAAATGATCTAACCTTTTTGCCATGCCAAACTTGTTCAAGGTTGCTACGTTGCATTTTGATTTCAACAGCTTGATATTGTTGATTTAACAAGGGGAGAGTTTCCAAAGGACAAAAATCCCAATGCAGAACTCTTACTGAACTAGGGAAGTGGTTGAGGCCAAGGGGAAGTTCCATGTATGGTAAACTGAGATATCTTAACTGTGTTGTCTTTGAGAAGGCTTCAATGCTCCATTGTGCTGAGAATGGCTTACTCCGAAACCAATAAAATTTATCATGTCCAAAGCTTAGAACCATACTTTGAATTGCTTCTGTTCCCTGAACAAAATAAACATGACAGAGAATAAATTTTACAATCAACTGAGATACCTATAATGTGACCTTAAGAAATAGAAGGAAACTTGGACATTGATAAAACTTGAGGAAAATAGGAAATAAAACAAATAAATGTTTATTTTCATATCAGATCAATCAGTTGTAAAGGAAGTTTCACCTACCAGATCATTTGTCAACACTTGATGAATGTCATCTTTAGACCACAGCCTGCTACGCTTGCCTGGGTTACATGGAGATTCTTTATACACAATATGCCTCCCCATTTCTTGAAGCAAATCATGCATTTCTAACTTATTATTCTGATCTAAAGTTACCAAAGCTTTATCAATCAATGTAACAATTCCGCTTCCAATATCACTTCCAACTCCAACGCAAAAATCACACATTCTTAATATATGTATTGCCTCATCTTTTTCCATTCCTTTGAAGAAACAAGCAATATCAAGAAAAATATTCTTCTCGGTTGGCATCAAATGATTGTAGCTTATTTTCAATGCATTGAGAACTTCAAAATGTGGAAAATTCATTATTTCTCTAATGGTACTATGCCAAAACTCAGCATTTCTTCTATACAGATAGGAACCTAAAACCTCAACTGCCAAAGGAAGACCCTTAGTATATTTCACAACTTCTTTACCCAGAGAAGAATATCCTTCTTTAGGTTCAAGTTGTTTAAAGGCTTTCAAACAAAACAGATTATAAGCTTCTTCTTGATCTAACCCTTTAACTTCATAAGTTCCATGGACTCCATGTATATCTAGCAAGTGCATATCTCTGGCTGTGATTATTATTCTACTTCCCGGTCCAAACCAATCTTGATTCTCTGCTAAATTCTCTAATTGCTTTAGCTCACTTACATCATCAAGAACAAGAAGAACTTTCTTATTGCACAAAGCACTTTTTATCATTGATTTTCCATCTTCTATGTCATGAAAATAGCTATTTATGTTTAGACATGCAAGAAGGTCTCTTTGCAACTGAACAAAACCATTTTTTGCAGACAACTCTCTAACATTTCGCATGAAGCAACAAACTTTGAATTCACCTCGGATGGCTTCGTATACTGCTCTCGCTATAGTTGTCTTTCCTATGCCACCCATTCCCCATATCCCTAAAAAGCGAACATCATTCAACCCAATACCTATGAGATTAATCACTTCCTCCAACCTTGAAGCAATCCCAACACGATTCTTAGTGCAAGATGGCAATTTCGGAATTAGCTTTCTATGTATGTGTTCAGAAATGCTTTCCACAAATCTTGCCTCAAGTCTAGAAAGATCATAAAGTGAAGAAAAGTCATACATCTTGCTTGTCACTCAAGAAACACTAGCAAAATAGTGTAACCGGTGTTTTAGTTTCCAAAATTAAGCAAAGATATAATTTTCTAACAAAAATACGTAGTATAAATATTATAACTTGATGAAGAATCATTCCGAAAATAGAAATAGCACTTCAGCAATTAGATGGTTATCATTTACACCAAAACCCTTAATTACCATAGTGTGCATTCAGATTAACATAGTAGAAAATAAATGAAGAATTACTTACTGATGTTTGGAATCCCAACCAGAATAACTAGCAATTTGTGCGAAAGCATCTCTCCACCTTCTAACCCTCTCACTGCCTTCACCAAATCTGTGTTCATGTTTTCTGAAAGCTTCATCAAAGGTTCCTTTTTGGTGTCGCACATCAGAGGGCTCAACACCATAGAAGACAGGCACAATCTGTAGCCCCAGGTTGTGTTTGCACTCAACAATCTTTTGAAGCTCATCCAAGCACCAAGCAGAGGAAGCATAGTTTGGCGAGAGAACAACGACCGCGAACATGGACTCTTGAATTGCTCTGAGAAGTTCAAGAGAGATAACTTGACCTCTCTCAAGGTCTTTGTCATCCCTGAAAGTTGTGATTCCCTTCCTTTCAAGCGAGGCACATAAATGATCAGTGAAGCCTGTGCGAGTGTCTTCACCCCGGAAACTCAAGAACACGTGATAGGTCCATGATCTTGGTGAAGGAGGAGTGGAGAAAGAAGAGGCTTCAGCAGCTAAAGATGCCATTGCCATGTATATGGGAAAGTGTAATAACAGATTGTGTTTTGTGGTGTGTATATTTTTTTTAGCAGTGTTGTGTTTAGTAAATATTGTTAACATAGATTAAATAGCAAATAAATATCATGGTTTAGTGCGTGTGAATAGAGAGGAAAGTGAGCAGAAGCTGCTTGGGTAGCTTCCATCACAGGATAGGAGAAAGCCAGGAAGGAGTGCAAACCATTTTCTTTAAAGATATGGCCTACACACTACAGGGAAAAGAGAGGGTGCAGAATAGCTGAATGAACGTTTACTTTGGTAATTTGTGTGGAAATTAAAATAAAGGTGAATCGTTAATAAATAATTAAAAAGGTGAATTGGGTTGTTGCATCTAGATAAGACCATATTGGTCTCCCATTTGCTATGTCTTCTTTTAACTATAACGGAATAACTCATAACAAGAATCTTCCTCATATGTATCCAGAAACTCTAAATTATAATAATATATTTTATCATAATGGATAACATTTTATATCAAGAATTTCATCATTCGCATTAATTTTTACTTTTATTTGTTAGTGTATTTAATATTTCAAAAAAAAATATCAAGAAAAATGCTTTGCTCTGTTGGCATTAAATAGTCATAACTTATTTCAATGCCTTGAAAATTTTGATATGCAGAACACTTTTTTATTTCATTAATAGTACCATGCTAGAAATCTTCATTTCTTCCACATAAGTCAGAACCCAAACCAATCCTTCTTAGCATTCCAACACAGTTCTCTGTGCATGATGGTAACTTTGGAATCAACTTTTTATGTATGTGTTCAGCAATGCTTTCCAGGAGTTTTGCTTCATGGCTGCAAAGGAATTAAGAAGAGAAGTCATAGTTACAGTCTAGTTACTAATCTTGATTGCATTATATACAGAGATCTGAGACTCTGACATATAATATGCAAGTAAACTAAGTATGATTTTTAATCCCTAGATAATGATTCATAGTTTATACGACCTCCTCATTTTGTATTTATATTATAACTTTGAATTGAAAAAAAAAAAAAAACTTATTAGATTTATAGACACTGTTTTATCAAATTTGATCAGAGATCTGTTCTTTTTTATAAAATAAAATATGTAATAAAAATACTAAGTTCTCCTACAGTTACATAATTAGCATCTAAGCCATGTCATTCTCTACCAATATATAATTTTGCACTATTTGATTCGTGCTTAAAGGTAGGTCAATGTCACATATAAAAGAGACAAGAAGTTGCAGCTGTTTGCTCATCTAATTTGACTAAATCTACATTTTGAGTTCTTTTAGATTTTGACTGGCGATATTACTTGTATTGTTAGAAGATGTAAAATTTTTTGCTATTAGCAGGAATTGATCTTAGCTAGTTTATTGTGAGGTAGAAATTTTGTTACTTTTAACAGTGTAAATTGTCTATATAACAAAAGTTAGACCCTAGTTCCGATCTACCACCAATGACAATGCTTTCTAGCTAGTCTTCTTTGTTTCTTACAACATAAAATCAGTTATAAGGAACAAAACTAAAAGAGATAAAAAGGTTTAGTTCCAAACCTTTTTCTAGAATGTTAACATACAAACAAGTTAATTTATTATTTTATAAATCCAAATTGTCTCATACATGATACATGGTTACATCAAACTAAAATTAAGACCACACGAGATGCATATTGACATGGGCTAAATTTGTGCATTGCTAAGGTTTTCACAACCTTTAAGAACTGACATTTCAAGATTCCAGACGCAAAAAATGAGATCACTTTAGGTTCATGAGGGAACTCTTATTGTTGTACTTTCAAGATTTATTCTTCTAACAAAAACTAATCAACACTGTAAAAAATGTGAAAATGTTATTAGCTTTCAAGATTTATTCTTCTAACAAAATTAAATTTAGCTTTTGGAAAACGGCCATACCTTTCTTCACCACCAAAGTTGATCACTTCATCAATCACATCATCTTCAAAAATATTTGTCTCACATAAATCCATTATCTCAGCTCTTTTGTTCATGTCAAACACTTAACTATCAAAGTCCTTACACCAGATTATAAATTGTCTTCAGCACTAGAGTTAATTATCTGCATTAATCCTTCATAAAACTTCATCAAACATATTTTAAATTTATATATCATTTTCCTGAACATGTCACGAGATTTTTTTTTTATAAAAGAAGTTACAGCAGTGGAGGAGAAATACAATGATTCCTCCAATGCCATGAAACTTTATAGAGCATTAATTACATTTATTAGCTTGAAGCAACAAAATTTCCTAATATCCATGCCTTTTCAATCTATGTATCTTACCTTCAGAAAAATATGTTGTTCAAATCTATACTTTGAGATACCTATCCGAGTTTGCAATTTACCAGTAACTTAATATTGAAGTGTGCAGCATGGTACATTCAATCTATGATTACGACATCAACATTAACATATCTTTTAGTAATTTCACAAAATGGAAATTTTATTTTTTTATCCTTCATACTATGATTATAAAAGGGAAAAAATCTTACACCAATATTAAGATCACAATTCATTTTCATCAACAAGATTAGAAGTTTTCAAATTAAAGGAGGATACAAAATCAAAACTAGAAAGGTTCCTACACTGCAAATCCTTTGATACAATTCAAGATGAACTTGGTTGAAAAATGGAAGATATAAAGGTATTTAGGCACAGAGGTGTTTGTCACGACCCAATCTGACCGTGACTGGCGCTTAGGAAAATCTTCCCAAGCAAGCCTCAGAAATCGATATTGCAGGAAACAGAACAAATAGAATTTCCAATTATACAAAAAAAAACAACACATTCTCAACCTCATATTTAAAATATACTCAGCATATTTATATAAAATTCGACTTAAATATTTACAGCAAAGCATAGTCTATTAGCTTCATCTATTAGAATATTTACAAGCAACATACTCAAGTCACTAAAGTAGAACCCTGCCTGTGTCACATGGAGCAGTTTAACAAGTTTAAAGAGCTTTAAAGCTATTTACACAAAACACTAAGCCCTTAAACAATAAAGGGCTCACCAACGCAAACAAAACTAGAGCGGAACTGATGAAGTTGGATTAGGATCAATGCCCATATCTGAAAAAAATGAAAGAATAACAGAGTGAGTTTTGCAACTCAGTGAGTAAGCAGAGCATCTATAGCCCCACAAGAGACAGTTGTATAATTAGTAAGCTCTTAATTACAATAATTCTACTTTAATAATAGAGACAAAATCATACTCAAACACAATGATAATTAATTATAAATATCAAGCATTCAAACTTCTTTATTTATAACAATATACGCGGAAGGTTATCTAATCCAGAAAAATCAAAATAACAGACAGAAATCACACTTAGGTTGTTTTCCTTCGTGTGAGTTCTGAAACAGACATGTTCCACTAATTTTGTGGACATGAAACAGACAGGAACCATTTCATTCCATATGGTCCTGAAAAATGCAATTATATAATTGACAAGGTGCACCAAGTCTAGCGCTTACTGCCGCTAGCTACAGTTTCTGTCATAGAACCTTCTAAAATATTTTGACATACAAATTATGATCAAGCTAAAGGTTGTCAACAAATCAATAAATATATCATCAATTCAATAGTAATAATTCATGTAATAACTTATTCAAATTCAATACTAAATTTACTTTCAAAGTGTATATGCAAGATAATATTTACATTATAGTTTAATTTCTCAAATAACCACTTCATTCATTTTAACGTAAAATATCAAGTCTCAAGTGGGATTCTCTTTGTAAAATATTTAACATAACCATCATATTAACAAATAAGTTAGTAAATAATTAAATAATAAATTATAAAAATTGTCTTCAATAGTTATAAAGATGATGCAAATGCTAAAATTTAACTATAGATACAAAGTTTACTCACAGACTAAAATCCAAGAGAGGAATTTCTACTCCACAGGTTCCAACAAGCAAGGAGAGCGATTCCTTTAGTATCTAATACCACAAACATAACAATAATAACTCTAATAAGTTAATCTTAACATCAATTGATATAATAGAACCTATATACCAAATAATCCCAAATTTTATCTTACCCTAACCCTAAATTTTCGGATTTATTAATGCCCATAATTATAAACATAACAAAAATTAAAGATATAGGCAATTATCAAGCTAAAAAATAACCTTAATGGCTTAATAATTAGTAATACTTGAATTAAAGGTTATTTCTCCCTTCTTCAAGCTTAGGCTGCTTCAATGGAGTTTTGGAATAATACCAACAAAAGAGAACACACTTGATAGGGTGTAATAGAGTTGGAGTAGAAGAAGAGTAGTTAAATTAATTGAAATACAGGTGTATGAAATTATTGTTGAAGAAGTGATTTAGTGATATGAAGGAGGAAGGAATTATTGGTAAAGTGACATGAGAGAGGGACGAAGCATTGGCGGTGAAGATTCTGAATTCTGAAGTGATGCCACAAAAATACGTGTGTGTATTGCTTTCATGTGTGTCGTTGGAGAAAAAGGGAAAGAGTGAAAAGTGATGGGCTTGGCCCACCTTTTTTTTTTTTTTGTAGGCCCTACAGTGTTGCTTTTGTCCAATGTGTATTCTTTTCTTTGAAAGCTGGACCTTTTTTAGAAAGAAAAGATGTCTGCAAATTGAAAACATGCAGTTGTTTAAGAAAGGAATCAGCATATTAAAGGCTTATCAAGTAAGAACTTTCAAAGTTCTAATCAGGTACATCAAAGACATAGCCCGCAGAACCCGACAGCATATAGGTAATTCTTTATCAATAATCGCAGATCGAAACAACTGCAAACATAAAAGAATGGCAACTAAACATTGGTACTCACCATGGGCTGCAGATTTTCTCCTTCACTCTCGAATGAATCTGAATCTGTCACGTCATGCTTGCCAAGTCTCA
The DNA here is from genome assembly GCF_003086295.3 of Arachis hypogaea. NCBI lineage: Eukaryota > Viridiplantae > Streptophyta > Magnoliopsida > Fabales > Fabaceae > Arachis > Arachis hypogaea. Next base: position 130,616,255 of record NC_092049.1, on the reverse strand, counting down.
CTCATTGCTGCAGCAACATAAAATTCAAAACATTGTCAATCTCAAGCCATATACCTAAAAACCCTCCAACCCAATAAAAAAGTCGCTATAACCTCATTGTAACAATTACACATGAAACCAAGATTAAATTTGTTCTCAAGATATTCAAAGAGAAAAGAAAAGAAAAAAGTAGAAAAGCCATCACATCACAGACTCAAATACAACCTCCAAATGCTCAATTCATATTCCTCCCCAACCTATCCCTCTTTTTTCTCATATCCGCAACTTGAAAAAGAATTAAAACTAAAATACAAACTTCAAATAAACTCAAGATTTACATTTCTTTCTGGGTTTAAATGGCAGTTGAATGGATGCAGTGAGCTGTGTCAAAAGCTTCAAATATGAGGAGCCTTTTAGCTGAAGAGATCTAAGCTTGGCAATCATGCTCTTCCTCTTCTTCATACATTGGAGGGTCAACCACAAGCATCTTATTCCTAGAAGATGAAGGATGTGAAATGATGTCCATGTTCAGTTCAAGAGTTGCTTTTCTTTTCCCTGTTTGGGATTTTCTTTTCTTGAATTCTTGAATGTCTTGCTTAGTCACCCAACGTGCTCCAGATCTCTTTGCTCGGGTGTTACAATAACCACTGGGAGGAAATTGCAGTTGGAAGCGATTGTCTTGGCATAACAGGTTACTAAAACTGTAACCATTCAGGCAGAGAATGAGCAAAGTCTTATAATATGATGACATTGACACCTTCAATAATCTCGTGTTGATAAATTCTTTACCGTTGCAGATCACCGATGGCTGTTCTTTAGAGTATTTGTCACCATATAATAGGAAACAGAGAGCAAGCGCGACAGTTTCAGTTGAAGGGGAATTATGCGGGAATGAGAGTGATAATCCGTTATCTTCTTCCTGATCCTCAAACCATGCTGGCATTTCCACCCCATTGAACAACATTTGAAAGAGGTCTTCACGATCTTGGCTAGCTGATTCTGCAAAGACACAACACGCTTTTGATATGACATCATGAATATTTGATGCATCTAGTGAATCACAACCCCGTGCCTGTAATTCTCGTAGACTTGATGGAAGCTCTGGTAAAACCTCCAATTGTATGCAATCAGATAGATTCAGACGTGTAAGTCTGGGAAGTTGATGGATAGTTATTGGAACTCTTAAATACCTGCTCATAGATAAATTCAAATCCGTCAACGAGGCTAAGTGGGCAATATCATAGGAAAGGTTCGACTCTTCTCTAGATGAGCTGTCAGAATCATCATAATCAGCTCTGACTGTGAGGGACTCTAACCCATCAGTGTTCTGTGGAAGACAACTAAGCTCGACGGAACTACTTAATACCAAGCTTTTTAGGCCAACGAAACATCCAAGTGATAAGAGAAGACCAGTAATCTTGCCGCACCAAGTTAAGTACAACTCAGACACGCCAGCCAAATTTCCAAGCGTTGGGGGTAGCTCTTCTATACCTGTACCTTTCAGATCAAGAATCGATAACTGTTTCATGCATTCCCCAAATTCTGGCAGTCTTCTCAAACTACTGCACCAGCTTAGATATAGTTTCTCGAGTGAACTCATCTCCAATTTATCTCCAAGTGTTTTAAGACTCCTACATCCACTTAAATTCAATTCAACAAGCCTCTTGTGGTGTGCGAGAGACGGGTGAATATAATTTAGGGCCGTACATTCCTTAAGATCAAGTTCTTTAAGATTGGGAGCCCCAGAAAGTTCTGGCAGTCTTCTCAAACTACTGCACCCACATAGATATAGTTTCTCGAGTGAACTCATCTCCAATTTATCTCCAAGTGTTTCAAGTCTATTACATCTGCTTAAATCCAATTCAACAAGCCTCTTGTGGTGTGCAAGAGACGGGTGAATATAATCCAGCTCCTCGCATCCCGAAAGATTAAGTGTTTTAAGATTGGGAGCCCCAGAAAGATCTGGCATTTGCTTCAGCTGCTTGCACCATGACAGATCCAAGTGCTCTAACTTTTCTAGAACCTGAAAAAAACATTAAAAAAAAATTATCACATGGTTAACATTTATGCTGGAAACGTTTATGTAATAAAATTTGATAGAACTGTTGATGAAAAGATCTACCTTCTTTCCATCCCATAACTCTACAATTTGGCTTTCAGACAGATTAATTTCAACAAGCTCATAGCGTTGATGATCTGTAAGGGGCAGAGTTTTCAGTGGACAATCTCTCCAGCGAAATACCTTTAATGTACAAGGAATATCGCAGAGAATGGGAGCTTTCACGCCATCTAAAATGAGAAGTTTTAACTGGCACATTTTTGAGAAAGATAAATCTCTCTGATTCACTTCATTCTCGCTATACTCCTTATGTAGAACGATGCCATGAGTTGCTTTAGTTTTCTGCCAATACACGTAAATAAATAAATAAACAATTAAAAAAAACCAATGAAAAAATTATACTGATTGAGATAACCACAAAAACAAAAAATGGTTTTCAGTTACCTAGATATATATCAAAGACATTGTCAAATCCTTATTTAAATTCTATGCATCCTATAGTTGAGAAAAAACGACACTTACCTTATTTTGAGTAAGTACAAATTCAACATCCTCCAAACACCACAATCTGCTACGGTTACAAGCATCATTCGGAGATTCCTGAATTACAATTTGTTTGCCCATTTCTTCAAGCAGATCATGCATCCCCAGAAGAGTACTCTCCAGGAATGTCTCCGGCTCTAATGTGACCAGTGATCTATTAATCAAAATATCAATACCGATTTCAGCATCATGACCACATCTTTTTAATTTCTCTGTTACATAATCTTTCGGCCATCCTTTAAAGAAACAAGCAATATCTAAAAAAATATCCTTTTCCATAGAATCTAAACCATCATAACTTATTTTCAATACATTAATAATTTCAGAATGTGAAGACTTCTTTATTCTTTGAATAGCACTATACCAAACCGCAATAGGTCTACCATTAAGATAGGAACCCAATCTTTAAGTGCCAATGGGAGACCACCGCTGTATTTGACCACTTCTTTGGACAAATCCAAAAATTCTTCTGAAGGTTTTGGCAGATTAAAAGCTTCTAAAGAAAAGAGGTTAAGGGCTTCACTTTCTACTAACCCTTCAACGTTATAAGTTTCATGCAACTTATTTTTCCTTAGAAGATGAAAATCTCTAGTTGTGATTATTATTCTGCTTCCAGGACCCAACCAATCTTTTTCCCCAGCCAAATCTTCTAATTGTTTTTCATGATTTACATCATCAAGAACAAGAAGTACCTTTTTGAGACGTAAAGAGTTTTGAATTATTGTCCTCCCATCATACTTGTTATGAACAGAATTTGAACTTATTTTCATTTGATCGAGAAGTTACTTTTGTATGTGAGTAATATCTTTTTTCCCGCAGTGTTCCCTTACGTCCGCAAGAAAGCAAGTAACTTCAAATCTGCTTCGAATGATTTCAAAGACAGCTCTAGCAATAGTGGTCTTACCCATGCCGCCCATTCCCCATATGCCTATAAAGCGAACATCATTCAATTCAAGGCCTATGAGAGTAATCACTTGTTCCACTCTTGAATTAATCCCCACAAGATTCTTCATTGAAGATGGCAACTTAGGAATCAATTTTTCAAATATATGCTGAGCAATATTTTCCACAAGTACTGCTTCGTCCCTGTTTAGGGGAAGAGAATTTCTTTGTAAGTCTAGCAATACATAAGAAAAATAAAGCAACAACTTTTATAATAAAAAAGAAATTTTGTAATAAGATAAAGGAAGACATTACAAAACAAAACAACTGAAGTTTACAAAAACGATTTTCTTTTACAAAATTTATTTGCAATAAGCTATATGTATTTTCCAGGTAATTTATTCATTTGATATAGTTTTTATAAAATTTATTTTAATTTGATACCTGATTCATTGAATTATTGTTAGTTAGGTGGCATACTAACAAACCATATTATACGAAAGTATTTCTGGTCATATAAATCATCATACCTGTTTATGCCTATTAAGAAACAAAAAAAAAGGATAATGCAATATATATTTTTGAGAAATACTCCAAATTAGTTATCAAAATTTTTTTAGTCAGGTATTTTAGATTTTAAAAAATTTTAATTACTAAATTAGTCTAAATTTTTATTTCGATAGACAAATCAATTCTATTATTTTTTTTTTTTGTATGGAAGAACTCATCTTAGAATTTTAATTTTTTTTTGGAATCATTATGTTTATTATTAAATAACGATATGCATTGATTTGTCTAATTTTTTGCAAAATTTTAAGACGAAGATTAATATGTCTAATAAAATATAAAATCAGAGACTGATTTAATGGTTAAAATTTATTGAGAATTAAATTTTTATGACTAAATTTTTTTTAGGACTAATTTGGGTTATTATGCTGTATTTTTAGTATTCATTATCAATTTATCTATCTATTCTTAATATATAAAAGTAGATATATAAACATGCACCACATTACTTTTGAGACATTTCTTTTCTCCTACTAACACCATATCAGCAATATTGCTTACTTGGCACAATTTTAGAATCAACCACTCAATTCTTGCCAAATCAACTATTATTTCTAAATTAGCCAAAAAAATAAAATATACAAATAAAAAACTAAAAAATAGAATCCAATAAATTTGTAACCTACAAATACATTGAATTCATATTCCTATATTTATTATATCTTTACCGTTATAAACAATACAATAAATTTATAACCGCAGCAATTAATTTATTAATTTTTATAAATAACTCACCAAAGTTAATAAACATCCATATTACAAATGTCATAATAATATTATTAATCATAATAAATTTTACGTTATAAGTATTTAAATTTCATACCATTTAAACTACATATATAAGTCTCTTATCAATATTCCTTCACATAACATCAAATTTAGCACAAAAAAATTATTTTCAAACTGCACATCTCAAACTTACTCAATAGAGCATCATTTTTTCAAAGCAGAACGATTAGAAATTGAATAACTATCCAAGATCTAATGGTCATGCAATGAGAATCTGATGATCAGGTATGACAAAAAAAAATCACAACATGCATCATATATTCATACTTACTCAAATACCATATACATAATGATAACATAAATTGAATATTGGAATAGGAAAAGATCTTTACAATTTTAGCAACTATAAATGAAATTGATAATAAATTAAGATGGAACTATATTAAATGTAAAAAAAGAAAGCATATAAAAAAAAAAGAAACAACTACATTTGTGGCATATGTAATCAAAGTATCAAACACCACAATATCCAACAATAAGGTAACTCTATATACTTTTCATAATCTCATCTATCAAATTATTAGTTGCTAACTCAATACTTATTTTAGATTTAGAATTCAATGAAAGGTTTCAGATCAAAGTGTTACAACAACTTTTGTACTAATTGATGGCGACGCAAAAAACTTACTGGGCACAACTGCTTCAAATCTAATGACATTTCAGAAAAATAATGACATTGAAGCACTACCCCATCAAGAGAGTAAGGAGAAAAAAAACCATACAAATTCAAGACACATTTTCAAAAGAAGAACATACATATAAAGATGGAACCAAATAACATAATAGAAAGTGCATCAAACTCAACAATTCATAAAGAAAATGTCTTCACAAGAACCTACGACAAAAAGAAGAAAGCAGCAACTCTAACAACCAACAAAAAAAAAGGAGGATGAGCGCCACATAAGATGACTAAGTCCATCAACTAAAACAAATGCAAAAATCAAACCAACAAATACAAATTATTTAAAATAAAACACCTTTTAAATTTAACTTCAATTTATACATATTTAATTTATTTTTACAAAACATAACAATTTTTAATATTTATTATACACTATTATTAATTTACCATCCCGTACATCGAACGCATCTCTTTCTAGTATCATTCTATTTTGATTCATTTCATGCCTCCATGGTGTTATCATATTATTTTATTATTAGCTAATTAATTTTATTTCGAGAGCTTTATTTCAAATGTAATTCAAGAAGAAAATTGTGGTAGATTAAAATAACCAAAATTATTATTCCATGATTAAATTTGAATTAAAATTTATAATAATTAGTTCATAGTGATAGTGTGATTGTATCTACGTCGAAGAAGAAAAAAAATTATTCTATATATTGCTAGAAAATATTTATTTTTTCTAGAAAAGATCCACTAAAGATTGATTTGTCTAACTGAATGAAAAAATAAAAAGCTAATTTGATAATAAATTTTTTCTAAGGACTATAATATTCAACTAAAAAAATTTTAGAAATTGATTTAATTAATGTATTACTCTAAAGTCTAAACTATGAATGTAGGGTAGATATGGTTTAAATCTATTTTGGAAAAAAAAAATCATAGAAACCAGAATATAATTTGTCATAATTTAATTTTATTTTTCAATTAAAAATTGATATGTATGTACAAAGAATTTAAACATTGTGCTAATTTTTAGTATACTATTACCATCGTTGTTTAAACATTGCACTCTATTTGGTTTAGAAAGATATTTAAAATGTAGTATTATAAAATAATAAATCACTTAGATAAAAATGCCTAAAACGTTTTTTTTTTAAAGATGTTTTCTAGTAACTAAAATTTAACACATATAATTAATAAAACTGTGTTATTTTTGACAAAATTATGCTAGACAAATTAATTTGACCAAAAAAATAGTATATCAAATTTTGAACTGGTCTAAATTAATATTATTTTTTACAGGTGTTCATTGATCGGATTTGATTCGCATATCCGTGGTGTTTATCCGATGCGAAAATTGCGGATATAGATCCAATATGCAAGGCTATCGGATCGGATTGCAGATTTTATGTAGGTATTCGCATATCCGCGTATCCGTGAAAATAAAGAAATAAATAAGTAAATATTATTTTTATATTTTATTTCAACTAATAATTATCATATATGTTGTATTATTTTAATTTATTATTTAAGAAATGTATGTTTAATATTACTTTAAAAGTAAACATATTTAAAAGAATAGAAAAATAAATTTTATTGATATTTTTTTAATAAAAATAAGCTTTTAAAAATATTTTTGTGTTTTGTGGATATATCTCATATCCGATTCGATCCGCAAATCGGATCGGATCTAAGCTTAAAAACCGCGGATATTGAATCCGATCCGATCCGCGTTCACCCTTATTATTTTTTTATAAAAGATGACTACAATACCCTTATTATTGAAAATAACTAAAATACTCCTATTATATATATTAATTTTGAGAATCCTAAATTTTAACCTTTTACTTCTCTACCGTCATAATGTTAGTATTTAGAGTTTTTAAAATTAAAAAATATATATAAATATATATGAGTATTTTAATCACTTTCTATAATAAGAATATTATAGTAATTTTTTATAAAAAATAATATTAATTTAGATAGGTTCAAAATTTAATTCACCATTTTTCAGTTAAATAAATTTGTCTAGCCTAATTTTAACAAAAATAACATGGTTTAATCGATTATATATGTTAAATTTTAATTATTAAAAAATAATTAAAAAAAACGTTTTAGATGTTTATGCGAGTGACTCCCTATTATATAATATTAAGAGTAATATCTCTTATCGATCTTAAAATTTTTTTAGTGAAACATTTTAATTATGCCATTAACTGGAGCAATTTTAACAAGCAGATCTATGTTATTTGTTAAAAATGGTATCTATAATGATTGCAGTTTTGTTTACATGGATATGGATCTAAAAGTTTGAACATGTATAGCAGATAAATTGTAGTAATAACAAGAGTAATGTGTTAATGACTAGTTAGCTTACTGATTTTTGGAGGTCCAACCAGAATGAGCAGCAACTTCTGTTAGCGCATCTCTCCATCTTTTGACCTTCTCACTGTCATGTCTCTCTTCGTGTTTCTTGAAAGCTTCTTCAAAGGTTCCTCTTTGGTATCTCACATCACAAGGCTTCACACCGTAGAACACTGCCTCGATCTGTAGCCCCAGCTGGTTCTTACACTCCATGATTTTTTGGAGCTCGTCCAAACACCAACTGGAGTAAGCGTAGTCCGGTGAAAAAACAATTACTGCAAACATGGACTCTTCAATTGCTTTGAGGAGTTCTTTTGAAATAACATGGCCTTTGCGAAGGTTTTGGTCATCTTTGTAGGTTGTGATTCCCTTTCTGTTGAGGGCCGCATAGAGATGGCCAGTGAAGCCTGTGCGAGTGTCTTCTCCTCTAAAACTCAAGAACACGTGATAGGTGCATGATCGTGGTGGTGGTAGGTGGATTGAAGTGGAAGAAGAGGCGGATGCCATATGTTTGAAGTTTGAAGAAGTGTATGTATGTGCTGCACAAGAGTTGTGGTTAACACTAAACTGTTAATTAATAACATCAATGAAGAAGTTCTTTGTGAAGAGAGAAAGGAAAGTAAGCGGAAGCTGCTTGGGAGTGATGAAGGAGAAACAAAGTTGAGAGGGCAATGAATACTGAAGACGCGTGAATCTGTGATAGTCGTACACCTTTTATGTAAATGAATTTTATTTATTTATTTCCTCAGGGGTCTTCATCTATTTCTCAAAGATTTTTACTAGTGATCTATTTTATTACTACTTCCTCTGTTTCACTTATTTTTATACTCGCTAATGAATTTAGGAAAATTTTCAGATGTTCCACTTACTTTATTGGAACTTCAATGTTTCATGTACGATTAAATTGCAAGTTAATTTTTTGTTTGTAGTTATTTATAAAACACATGCTAGGGAACCAACTCTATATAAGCCAAGAATCAGCCAACTGATAAACCAGAGGCACCGGTAACTTTAACCGGATGTTGCTACTGATAGGCACATGGATTTTTCTTTTTCTTGTAAATTGGATGGTTTTTTATATGATTTCTATGTTTCATGTGTTACACATTGATAAAACATAATTAATTATATGGAACTAACTAATTAATGATCAAAGCATCTGTTCCGTGATTCTCTCCTATCACTAACGTATCTTCCTTCATGTTTTGAATGTGGTCAACAATAATTTAAAAAACAAATTAAAACTAATTATAATTAATTATGTTGTTCTATTCTTGGCTGATTATTAGTTGGTTCCATATACTTTTCCTTTATAAAAAGACGAAAATAACCCTTCAATTATAAAGAAAAAACAAAAAAAACAAAAAAGTAACACAGGTAGCTTGAAGAAACCTGCTCTGCTGCACAGTAAAACTATGTGCAGAAATTTTATTTCTTTATTTATTATAAGTTATATTGTTTGTCTCATAAAAAAAGAGGATTTTGTTTAGAAAATACTAAAAAATAAAATTATTTACAGTAATTTGAGGTAAACGTATAAAAATAACAAATTTATTAAAAGAAATAACACTTTTTTATATTTTAAAATTATATATATCATGTTATTTTATAATGATTAAATAATTATGTATCTATTTTATATATTATTTCTTAATTTAAGAAGTTATGATTTATATAATTGGCACATTGATTTTAATTGAAAAAAATTAAAATCATAAACTTTAATCTTATCTTATACATGATATATGATAAATTATTGAATTTAATATTTGTAAATATAATAACATTATGTTGCTACAATTTACTTTTTCATTGCTCAAATAAAATTATTCAATTTCAGTAATTTATTTTTTATTTTTAAAGGTATAAATTGTAATTATTAATTATGATAAATGATATGTCTAGTAAAAAAATAATTAAAACTTATTTTACTTCTATTTTTTTGAAATTAAAGTATTATTGAATTTTTAAAAAATCAAATAATTTAATTTTTTAGTAAAAATTTTTCTTTTAAATGCATCTAAATATGTTTAAAATTTAATAAAAATACTTTATTATTTTAAAAAGTGTTTTTTCACAAAAAAAAAAATCTAATCCAAATAAATATTTTTTTGAGTAATACTACACATCTAAATCTTTTTATGAATCAAGTCTAACTAAATTAAACAATAAAACTTGGAATAATATTAGTTATAACTGATTTTTATTATGTTAAACTAACTTGGTTATACTTGATTAACAAAAATATTTAGATGCATAGCATTATTTTTTTTTTTAGGTTATTCAATGTATTTAATGTTAATATTATTTCTCTTTAATAAGTAGTATAGATGAACTAAAAAGACAATTTTACTTGTCTTACATATAATGACTTTTTTAGGTCTTTTTTGTATAATAGTATCTAAATACAGCATAAACATATCACTTTAAAAATATTTTTATAATATATGATTGAAATTTGTCTTTTACTATATTATTTTAAATAAGAAAAATAAAGAGAAATAAAAGGAAAAAAACTGATGATAAATGTTAAATATATCTATATAATTAAAAATATTTTTTTCTTTTATTTTTTTCTTATTCTTTTTAAATTTTCTATTTCTTTACATTTGTTTATCTACTTATTTATAATATATTAAAAGTGAAACTAAATATTATTATCTTTAAAAATTAACACATAATATAAGTAAAAAATATTGCACATACATTTTAATAGTGAAGTTGACATATTTTTTTTTATTCAATATTTTCTTCGTCCATCTTTAATTTACTAATATTAAGATTTTTTTGTTTCGTTTACTTTTCTTAATTATCGTATGGTATGGAAAAAAAATATTAATAATAATACTTATTAAAATTTAAATTAAAAAATGATTATTCTAAATAGATTCTAAAAACTTAACAAAAAAGTTCATATATGTGCTCGTTTTTTTTTTTGGTGACTATATATGTGCTCGTTTATTTCTTTAATAAGAATTATCATTATTTTTTAAAAATGTTAAACTAAATTTTATCATAAAAAAAATAGAAAAAAAACTTAAATAGAAGAATATTAATTTAGCACAATTATGATTCTAAAATTTTTTATTTAATCAATTATAAATAATATAAGTAGTTATCCTTAACTTGAAAGTGTAAGCAATTAGTTAATATAATTTAACAAAAATAGATTTAATATTAATTTTAATTTTTTTTATTAAATGGTTTCTTATATACAAAGAAATTAATTCATTATAGTTTTACAAAATTCACGAATCTTTAATTCTAGTTTTTTTTTTATTTGACTGCAGATATCTTTCGCCTAAAGATAGATGTTAATTACTGACTTAATATTTTAATTTTTTAATAAATATTTTTCACCAATATTATTAATGATACACAAAATTTATTATTTATTTTTTCTATCAACCTCTTATTAATTACTTATCTATTGTTAATTTCTAAATTATTTCTTGACAAGTCCTACCTATAAAATTATCTATACCATTATCTTATATCATAGTTTAATTAACAAGAATGATGAGATTAGTTTTTTTTCTAAGGCTTATTATTAATTAATTAATTAAAAAATATTTTAATAATTTTTTTAATTAATGAATATCAGATAAAATTAATTTATTATGAAATTCTAATTAGCACAATAAATTTAATACTTATACTTTGAAATAAGTATTGTTGATATATATATATATATATAATTATTAATTTATCCTCATTTATATATATATTCATTTCTTGAATTTAGTAACTTTAATTTTTGCCTTCAATTCGAATTCTTACTTTTTCTTTCAAACTCATTCTCAGCCTCGATCCTCTCTCTTTCTAACTCACTTTCTCTGCCTTTCAAGTCTATCACTACATCGCTCAGTATCGTTCCAAAAAATTATGTTATGTTATTATGTTAGAATATATTTTTATATTTTCTCCTTTTGAAATGTTATTTTTCATAACGAATATGTTATAAATTATGTTGAATTATATTGAACTGATTATTTTATGATTATTATATTATGTCTTTTGTGTTAAATTTTTTCAAAAGTTTACCGAGGAGATTTGCATTTCCTAAGGGTAATTAAATAAGAACTTGCAATGACGGAGAAGGAACTAGGGCATTTTTTTTAAATAGGAGTGAGGGATGGGAAGGGGACTTCTCACGCTCCTCTGAGTACTCATTACCATATCTAACTAGCAACGGAGATTCAATCTGAGTCGATTTAAGAGGGGATGCGTGGATTTGATCCGCATTGAGCCTTTAAGGTAATGAATCTAAGTCGGATTTGGGACCCTAATAATAGATTTTAGTTGATCTTGCTTGCATTGAGGTCTTACTAGACCCAAATATATCTTTGATTAATATTTTGAGTCATTGTTATAACAAATATTATACTACTTAATATTATAACACTTATTTAATATATATATATATATATTTGATTATTTGTTCAAAACAGAGGTAACTACCAATTTAATATCCAAAAGATTTAGGCATAGACAAAATAATCGTTGAATGATTTAAAAATTGTGATAAAAATTACTAATAAATATTATATTATTAAAAGTGATAAAAAAAAATTTGTATTTGACAAATGACATATTCATTTAATCTAAATTATTTTTCCAACATTTAAATAAATATTTAGAAAATACACAAAAATATTTAGAGTAAAATTTAATTTTTAGATTTTTTTTTATTTTTCAAAAAAATTTAATCGTTCACAATTAAAATTTTTTTAAAAAATTCAGTTGACATTAAATTATAAATTTTTGAGAATAAAAATATCTTATTTTTTAATATTACTTGCAAAAAAATTACATCAAAATATGACATCTAAAGTCTTTTTTTAGAATATATATATTTAATGTATATTTAGTTTTTCGGGAGTTATTTGTTAACATCTTTTAGAGTTATTTTTTATTGGTGATGAAAAAATAACTATTAAATATTAATATTAAATTAAAAATGAATAGTAAAAATATTAATATTATAATGAGTATTAAATAAAAAATGGTTAAATCTATAATAATAATAATAAAATAAGAAATCAAAATAGTATTGTTTATTTATTGGTGTCTTCTTTTTAAGTTAACTTTAGTTATTTTTGGGACAATATCAATTAAAAAAACTTTTTTAAATACGAATATTATAAAGAATCAATTTTGTAATGATATTAAAGATGAATTTTTAAATCGTTATTTAACGACATATATAAAAAGAGAGACATTTGATTGTATTAACAATAAAAATATTATTTAATTTTTTTAAAATATAAAAACTAAAAAAAATGAAATTTTAATTTATATATTATTATTTAAATTATTATTTTAGTATTTTAATTTGTTGATTAGATAATTTAAAGACTAATTATATTTTATAATAACAAAGTATAATTATAAAAATTATTATTATATTATGTATATTTTTCTCCACTCACAAAATTTTCTGGATCCGTCACTGATATAATATATATATATTATCGATTATTAAGTTTATAATTAATTTTTAATTCAATTTTTGATAATTAAAATTTAAATAATTGAAATTATTAAATGCTAAATATTTTACATCTAACCAATTTATTTTTTTATTGAAATTAAAAAAATGAGTCATTAATCAATTCTAAATTTAAATTTAAATTTGAGTAAAAAAATAAAAAATATTTTAAATTTTATCTCACTAACCAGAATTAATTTCAAGACAAGAAATTATTTTACACATCATATATATATTGTGGGATAGTACGGTCATTTGCTATTTTTAATGATAAATATTGTCAAATAAAATGGTGTAAGAAATTAGAAGAAAATGTATTTATAAATTTAGAAAATATTAATTTATTATTCAAATAGAATAAATTATATATTGAATAGCCAATGAGTAATAGCTCAAATGGCATAGTCTCCCCATACTCAATTAAGAGGTTGCGGGTTCGAGTCTCCTATCTTTGGTAAAAAAAATTATATATTGAATAACAAAAGTTATTATTAGTTTCTTTTCACACTAACTAATACTCAACGATGGTGTTTCGGTACACCATGTTATCAAGAAATATTAATCGATATAATAACTTTTGTAATGACATAAGTTTATGAATTTGAAAATTTAAAAATTATTTTATAACATGTGAAGTTTTATCAAGTAACAATGTTGATCATATTGTTTTGACTTTAAAAATGAATACGATACCAACAAATAAAATTGTCCTAAGTAAATTTCAATCGACAAAAGTCCATAAGTATTGCTATTAATGAAAAATTAATCTATTTTAAAGACAAATACAATTTTTTTCTACGGATTTTCTATCTCGACAAGTCGAGGATTAATCCACTACATATTGATGCTCTATTTATTAAGGGTGAGATTCGAACTCCAAATACTTGCTTAAGCAGACAAATGAGATAACCATTCAACCAATCCAAATTAATTAAAATAAATATTAATTATTTTTAATATTTTTAAATTATAAAATATTTATAATAATTATTATATATATTTTTCATTTAAATTTTAATAAAATTTTTTAATGTAATTTTATGTATTACCCATGCAGGACACAGGAATATACACTAGTAATAATAATAATATAATTTTTTATTTTCACATAAAAATTTTGAATTCGAGTATCACTCATAACTTTAACAACAACAACAACAACAACAATAATAATAATAATAATAATAATAATAGGATGTATCATGTAGGCTAATTTTTTTTGTCATGAAAGTAAAAGTAGTGATATACGGTACCTTAACATTATAATTTTTTGTATTTTTTAAAACTGTAGAAAGTACATAAATCAGATGGTCCGATTTTTGTACTTCAAATTTTTTAATTTTTTTTAAAACAAATCGGACGGTTCAATTTGTATACTTTTAGAAATCGGACAATCTAATTTCCGTACCTCTAATAAATCAGACGATCCAATTTCTACTTCTCTAATTAAACGATACCATATTTGCTAATAATATCCTACAATCTATATTTAAAAAAAACACTAATACCATTCCAATATTAAAAATAAAAAGTTCGTATCATGTATCTGTAGTAGGGGTGGCACCAAATAATGAATTTTTAGCGGGACTGACGAGCTGGCTTGTTGCCCCTAATCTCGGGCAAAGTTGTGTGAATAGAGAGAGGAAAGTCAGCGAAACTGTGGAAGGGGAAGCTACTGGGTAAGTGAGTAGGCTCCACAGGAGACTTAAAAGTCATCTCGTTATCATTGCAAATAAAGCGTGTGGAAATTAATAAATGGAGCCTACATGTCCAATATGTACTTGATTTATGAGGAAATTAAAACAACAATAAATTATTAAAATAATATTTGAAAATTTATATGGCTGACCAAATAAATTTTAAAAATATTATTAACAAATAAATTTTTAAAATATTTAAAAAAATAAAAAAATTAGATATTAAATATATATTTTAAAAAATAATTTTAAAAATTAAATTTTGACAAAAAATTTTGTAATTATAATTAGAAAAATAAAATCTTTTCATTCTTAAAATTTAGTAATTTTTTTGTCAAATGAATCTTTTAAAAGAATCTTTTATTGTGAATAACTATATTCTTTTAAAAAAAAATTTAAAGATAAAATTTTATTCTAAATTTTTCTGTATTTTTTAAATATTTATTCAAATATTATCATAAAAATTTAAATCTAATAGATAAATCATTTGTCAAATATAAAATTTTTTGTTATTTATAAAAAATATAATATTTATTAATTTTTTATCGTACTTTTAAATAATTTAAGATTGTTTTGTTGATAACATTGTTTAAAAATCTTTAAATCTTTTGAATACTGAATTTATAGTTAACCCTTGAAACAAAAGGTGAGTTGGCTCTTTGCATGAAAATATTGATGTTTCTCATATACGAAATTAAATGTTTTGTTGATAAATGTATGTGTCTATTGGAGTTATAAATTATGTATTGCCAATGACTATATTGTCTTATGATATTTAAATAGGTCAATTCTATGGTACTTAAAATTTGATGTTTAATTTATTTTTAATGATAAATTTTAAATGTTTAATAATTATTTATTTTTATATTTTTAAAATTAAATATTTATTTTTAATGTTTTTAATAAGTTAGACAAATTTCTTTAGACATTATAGCATTTACCCTTTAAATAACACAAGTTAAAAAAGAAAATGATTTTTCGAAGAAATTAGTACCAAAATGCTGGAAATTACTAGGAAACTTTAAAGTCTTTGCTCTCAAGTACTAAATAGTAATGGTCAGTAAAATACTCTATTTTGTTTGGTTGCTTTTATGTTTTTTAATAATTTTTAATGATTTTATAAGCCTAATGAAATGTGCATAAAAATTATAGTAAAGGAAGAACTGGCACATAGCTTGTTTTGTCTTTTGTGTAAGTATATGATCAATGTCTTCTGGTAACCACTACCTACTTCTTTTGTTAGGATCATTTGGAGATTCTTGAACCATAATCTTTCTACTCATGTCTTGAAGCAAATTATACATGGCAACATACTATTCTCATCTATTGTTATCAAAGATCTTTCCATCATTACACGCTTCAAATAATAACCCTGTTTTTTTTTAATGAATTTGTTACATAGTATCCTCTTTTTTCTTTTAAAAAAAAAAGCAACATCTAAGAAGATATTCTTTTTTATGAAATCTAAATTGTCATAAGTTATTTTCAATTTATCAAAAATTCTGGCATGTGGGATGCTCTTTACTTTTTCAATAGCACTATGCCGAATTTCAATAGGTCTTCTTTACATATACAAACTCAATACTTCAAGTGCCAATGGAAGACCACCAATATATTTGACCTCTTCATTGGATAAACTCAAATACCCTTCGACAGGATTTTTTTGTTTAAAAGCTTTTAAACAAAAGAGATTAAATTTAAAACCAATAGTCATTAAGTAATCGACCAGTTAGTTTTTCCTTTCTTGAATGTTTCTTCTTTATTAGAATCTTTTATTTTTAATATAGTTTTCCTTCCAAATTCAGCAAAGGCAAATGATGGTGCATTGGTGCCACTTACACTCATGCATAGGGAGGAACAAGAGATGCACAAATTCTGTAACTGTACTGCTATAATTATAAAAAATCTTTGAGGAATTAAACTAATGTGACATATTTTTCAGGGGACTAAATTGGATATATTATAACTTGTAAGGAACCAAACAGATGACAAACATTTTTGAGAAATCAAGTCGATAGTTTGGTTTATAATCTGCTTCTTGTAAAAAAAAAAAAATGCAATTGATCATCTCAATGGTTGAAGGTCCTTTTGGACATGTATCAATCAGTTGTCAAAGGTATGCATTTTTTTAATGTAAAGGCCAAGTTTATAATAACAAATTACATCTTCCATTCAAGAAAGTGTTTTTTAAATATTTTAGCATATACATTAAGAAATTATTAAAATTTTCACAACTAGAGGGGAATAAACTAATTAATATCACCTTAAAGCTCTAAAAACATCAGAAATTAATGGAAAAGTTTATTTATTTATTTATTTATTTGGTTGCTAAAAAGATACTTACTTTCTAAATAACATCAGTTTTAGCTTATAATATCATGTTCTTTCATAATCTTCATTATCCTAATTGGGATGATTAACCATTACTACATTTTCCCAATTGATCATAACACCAATTAGATATTTTCATGCCCTTTGAAGTCTTGTATCAACATGTTAGTGTTATGTGTGTCCATAAGAATGGTTGCAAGTGTAGGTGTTCTTTGTAACAAGAAACAAAATGCCAAAGAAGCAAAGAAGGTACAAAATATAGAGGGGTCATCTCCATCAGTAACAAATTTCAAAGTTTGCAGTCAAGAATATTTTGGAGCTAGCTCATCCAAGCACCAAGCAGAGGAAGCATGTGCAATAACTTGACCTCTCTCAAGGTTCATGTCATCTCTAAAACCCGTGATTCCCTTTTTTTGCAGCGAAGTGTAGATATGATCAGTGAATCCTTTGCGGGTGTCTTGTTCCCCAAAACTCAAGAACACATGATATGTCCATGATCGTGGTGGTAGGAATGGACTAGAAGAGGCTTTGCCTATAGCTGAAGCCATGTGTTTAAGTTAAGCTGTGTATCTAAGCAAAAGCAGCTTGAGTTGTGCCGTGAATAACTGAAATGTGCAGCTTGTAGCATTGTGGTTTGTTGGGTGCTTGTAGACTAAGGAACAAGAGATAAGATCATGGCATGCGTGTGTGAAACTGTGAATTTAGGAAGTTTGTGGAATCTGATTGGTTAATGAATGTACCATGGCCTACACTACTGGAAACAAATATCGGAGGAACCTTCAACCTCGGTACAAAGACCTTGCTTTATTGACCTGTTTCTGTCCACCAAGAGATTTTGTGGTATGGAAAAGTATAGATAACCAATAACATTCTTTGAACAATATGAATTAATAGGGTTAAAAGAGTAAATTAACCTTAAATTTAATTAGTAGCATTAAATTAGAGTGTAGTGTATTTTAATGTGATTGGTGGTTGTTTATGTTGTTCAAGAGGAATGTTAGGGGACCAGCAACTTTTGTGATTTGTAACTATCAAATAGCCATCAATGATGGTTTTATTGGTGTGAGATTTCATCCAATGACTCACTTTTCTTTGCTGATTACATACTGGTCAGAATTTAACAAAGTTGCTGGCCCCTAGACTTCTCCGTTGTTCAAAATGATCATTGTTTACCTAGCATTCCCCTTGTGATATATATATACACGTTAGAAAGAATAAAATACTGTAAACATGGTTATATTTTACTAACCTTTTTTTTATTTATTTTTTGATGAATATTAGATGACAAGTAAAATTTATTTTTTTAATCAATATTTAGCCATTAATATTTAAAAATATAGATTAAAAATATGTTGTTGAATTACTAGACTAAAAAAATTAGATTGATAACTAAAAATAATAACAAAAAATAACAAATTCTGCCGATAAATTTAAAGAAGTTTATTTTTGCAAAGAAATGATGGCAATAATTATCAAATCAAGTCGACCCCTTTATTTATGATTTTATTTATTTACTTCGTATCACAATAGAGACAAAACAGAGAAGAGAAGAAAAATCTCTTTAGATCACTAAAAGAAACGGTCTTCCAATTCAAAAAGGACCGAGCTAAGTCGCATCTTAACTCCAGCACTAGCACTCATAAACAGGAAATAGTCCAGCAAAAAGTAGTGAACTAAAAATGAATTGAGCGGTGAAATGCTAAAAGTAAAAAGGGGTGCATAAGAAATAAACTTCACCATGAATGCTGACGTACCAGGAGCATAACCAATATACTATATATAAATGGGTCTGTTCATATTTTATACAAAATCAGCGGGAAAAAAAAGGGAAAATGTTACACAATTTGGATTGAAAAGTGAAGAGAATAATGTACTCCTAAAAAATATTTGCACATGTCTGGCCGCAAAATTTATGGTATATTCATGAGATTAGCACTAGCAAAATGACTTGTGATGAAAATCGTTATGGTTAACCAGAACATAAACAACGTTTGCTTGTCACCACAATCAAATATAAAGAAATTAAAGTGATGCATGGTCTATGTTGTTGAGCTTAGTTTGATTTTGGATTAATATATGGTGATAAGCATTGGTTGGATTAAAAGTTCAATATTGTTTAATGTGTGTTCTATTGTGGTAGGTCCATAACTCATCTTACAGCCAAACAATAAAGCTGGTTTATTCCTTTGATGCTTCAAGCAAATGAACAAGCCCAAAGCATATTAACATAACACCATTAAGCAAAATAGAAGGCCATGTATTTTGATATGAACGTAACCCACGATAAGATGGAAGATCAAAGAAAGGGACTCCTCTACCTCAATTTGATTTCCTGATGCAACAGTTAAGGGAATCACTCTACCTCACCTGTTCACACCCAAGTTTCTCAAAGAAACTCAAAAAAAATTTCATTCATCAAAATTAAAAAAAATGGCTACCAGGGTTTAGAGGGTTTTTATACCTCTTAAATTTAAATCCCTAACTCATAAGTTCACTAGAATAAAATATGGGCCAAATCATAATTGGGCCTAAAACAAACAAATAACAAAAATAAAATAAACATAGAATAAATTCTAAGAAAGTGATGTCTCTTTTAATTCATCTTGACTAATGAGAGTCTTCAATGCATCTTGTAAAATAGTAAGACGTGTGGTTAATCATTGTCTTGCCCAATTCTTGATGCATCTCCTGAACACATGATTTAGCCATGTTTGCAAAACCTTCTTTTATTCTCTTAGTTGTTGCTCTTGTAATTGGACCAATTGGCATATGACAGTTCTCAGTTTGTTCCATAGGGCTCATATCATTCCCTCCCTCCTGAAAAAGATTCGTCCTCGAATCTGCATCACAAGCAAAAGGAGATAGGTCAGAGACGGTAAAAGTAGCGGATACATTATACTCACCTGGAAGGTCAATCTTGTAAGCATTGTCATTGACCCTTTCGAGCACTTGAAATGGACCATCACCCCTAGGGTCTAACTTGGATTTTCTTTGAGTAGGAAATCTCTCTTTTCTCAAATGAACCCATACCCAGTCACCAGGTTCAAAGATAAGTTGTCTTCGACCTTTATTCACCCGTTGGGCTATCAACTTATTTTTCTGTTCAAGCGATTCACGTGCTTTCAAGTGCATTGCTTTAACCTTTTCAGCTTTACCTTCTGCATCCAAGCTAACAATATCACTCAAAGGCAAAGGTAATAAGTCCAAAACAGTTAAAGGATTAAAACCATAAACAAGTTCAAAAGGAGAAAACCCAGTAGAAGAATGAGTAGTTCTATTATAAGCAAACTCAATAAAAGGTAAACAATCTTCCCAAGTTTTCAAATTCTTACCAACAACAGCACGTAATAAGGTCCCTAATGTTCTATTTACTACTTCAGTTTGACCATCAGTTTGAGGATGACAAGTAGTAGAGTATAATAATTTTGTGCCTAATTTACCCCATAAAACTTTCCAAAAATGACTCAAAAATTTGACGTCACGATCAGAAACAATAGTTTGGGGAACACCATGCAAACGCACAACCTCTCGAAAGAATAGATCAGCAATATTTGTCGCATCATCAGTTTTATAGCATGCAATAAAATGAGTCATTTTACTAAATCTGTCTACCACAACAAAAATGCTATCTCGACCTTTTCTTGTTCGAGGCAAACCAAGAACAAAATCCATAGAGATATCAACCCACGGATGCATAGGAACAGGTAAAGGGGCATACAAACCATGTGGTAAAGACTTAGATTTAGCCTGTTTACATGCAACACATTTAGCACAAAATTTTTCAACATCTCTACGCATGCGGGGCCAGTAAAAATGTTCAGATAATACATCCAATGTCTTATGCACACCAAAATGACCCATCAAACCCCCATTATGTGATTCAAGAACAAGTAAGTCCCTCATAGAACAAGCAGGCACACAAATTCTATTACCACGAAACAGAAAACCTTCATGTCTATAAAATTTGTTAAATGCACTATGTTCACAAGAGGCATAAATAGCAGAAAAGTCAGAATCAGTGACATACAACTCCTTTAAAAACTCAAAGCCCAATAACTTAGAGGTAAGTGTAGTAATCAAAGCATACCTCCGAGATAAAGCATCAGCAACGACATTATCTTTACCTTGTTTAAAGGCAATAACATAGGAAAATGTTTCAATAAATTCCACCCATTTAGCATGTCTTTTATCAAGCTTACCTTGTCCTTTTAAGTGCTTCAAAGATTCATGATCCGTGTGAATCACAAACTCCTTAGGTAAGAGGTAGTGTTGCCAAACCTCTAAAGCCCGAACCAAAGCATATAATTCTTTGTCATATGTTGAATATTTACGCTGAGCTAAATTCAACTTTTCACTGAAGAAGGCAATGACTCGTTTTTCCTGCATTAAAACAGCACCTATACCAATCCCAGAAGCATCACATTCAATTTCAAAGGTTTTATCAAAGTTAGGTAAAACAAGAATAGGAGCAGAACACAAACAGTCTTTTAGGGTATGAAATGCAATGTCTTGTTCCCTTTCCCATTTAAATCCAACATCCTTTTTTATGACCTCTGTGAGAGGCGCAGTAATGGTAGAAAAATTTTTCACAAATCTTCTATAAAACCCAGCTAACCCATGAAAACTTCGTACCTCAGAAGCATTCTTAGGCGTTGGCCATTCACGAATAGCCTTTACCTTTTCCTCATCAACTTCAATTCCACTTGCACTCACAACAAAACCAAGAAATATAACTCGATTAATACAAAAAGTGCACTTTTTAAGATTAGCATATAATTTCTCTTGTCGAAGCACTTCCAAAACAGCTGAAACATGTGACAAGTGGTCATCCAAACAAGTGCTATAAATGAGAATATCATCAAAATAAACAACAACAAAGTTACCCAAAAAGTCTCGCAAAACATGGTTCATCAGACGCATAAAAGTACTAGGGGCATTAGTTAACCCAAAAGGCATTACTAACCACTCATATAACCCATGTTTTGTTTTAAATGCAGTTTTTCATTCATCCCCTGGGTTCATTCTAATTTGATGATACCCACTTTTTAAATCAATTTTAGTGAATATGCATGCACCATATAACTCATCAAGCATGTCATCTAACCTAGGGATAGGATAACGATACTTTACCGTAATTTTATTGACTGCGCGACAATCCACACACATTCGCCAAGTACCATCCTTCTTTGGAACCAACAAAACTGGTACAGCACATGGACTCATACTCTCCCGGATGTGACCTTTGGCTAATAACTCCTCTACTTGCCTTTGAAGTTCCTTTGTCTCTTCAGGATTACTCCTATAGGCTGGTCTATTAGGAATGCTAGCACCAGGAATAAAATCAATTTGGTGCTCAATCCCACGTAATGGAGGCAAACCACGTGGTACGTCAGTAGGGAAGACATCGGCAAATGCCTGCAACAAAGAGACAAAGCTATTTGGCAAATTTGGGTTAAGGTCAATGTCAGAGAATAAAGTATTCCTAAACCGAACCATAAACAAAGCTTTCTTGCCTATTAAAGCACTCTTTAAATCTCTCTCTTTTGCAAAGAAACACAATTTGCTCTCAACTTTCTTAATTTTTTTTGTATTTGTACTACTCTCATGACATGGACTCTTTTCTTTCTTTTCACTCACCTTTGGGCCTTTTGCTATATTCTTTTCACTCATAGCCTCTTTTCTCTCAGATTTTTCTGTTATCTCACATCCCATGTTCCCCTTGGTATCCTGTTGAAGTTTCAACTGGTCAAGGTAAACCTCCTTAGGTGATAAAGGAGCAAGAGTGATCTTGCGACCATTAAAATCAAAGGAGAATCGATTTGTATAACCATCATGAAATGCTCGACGGTCGAACTGCCAAGGTCGCCCCAATAATAAATGACAAGCTTGCATTGGCACCACATCACACAATGCCTTATCAACATACTTGCCAACAGAGAATGCAATTGTCACCTGTTTGTCAACCTTGATCTCTCCACTGTCATTCAACCACTGCAACGTATATGGTTTAGGATGTCGAACACATGTCAAACCCAATTTCTCCACCATAAGTGTACTAGCCACATTAGTCCAACTCCCGCCATCAATAATTAAACTACACACTTTTCCACCCACCAAGCATCTAGTGTGAAAAAGATTGTGGCGTTGCTCTAGACTTTCTTCTTTCACCTGTAAATTCAAAGCATGTCTAACAACAAGAGATTCACCATGGACTGCATACTCAACATCACCATCAGAACAATCCTCCAAAGATGGCATGCTATTATGATCAGAGTCATCACCACGATCAGAATCAGACACAATATCATCTCCTCTAATAACCATCAATCTCCTATTTGGGCAATCACTAGCATAATGACCCATACCATGACACTTGAAGCATTTAATATCTCGATGTCTAGAAGTAGCAGAAGAAGAGTTAGAATTACCTTTCTTCTTCGTATCATCAAGCAATGCATTGGATTCAACACCCTTAGTCTTTGTTGTGTCAGCACTACGAGACTCCCACTTTGGATTAGCATGCGAGAATCCTCTTGGTGCTCTTCTTTGTTGTTGCCTCTCCACCTTCATTGCCATACTGACCAAATCATCTATCTCCACATAATGATGTAACTCCACCACATCAGCAATTGCTCTATTCAAACCACCCACAAATCGTGCCATAGTAACCTCAGTGTCCTCTTCTATGTTGGCAGTAATCATAAGCATTTCCATTTCCTTATGGTAGTCTTCAACGGACTTGGAGCCTTGAGTCAGTCGATGTAACTTCTGATGCACTTCCCTGTAGTAGTACGAAGGCACAAATCGTTTCTTCATGAGACGCTTCATAAGATCCCAAGACTCTATAGGGTGATCATCATTCCGCCGTCGTGTCTTCACTAGTTCATCCCACCAAAGCAAGGCATAGTCAGAGAATGCAACTGCTGCCAAACGAACCTTCTTTTCCTCAGAGTAATTATGGCAAGCAAAAATTCTTTCCACCTTACGTTCCCACTCCAAATAAACTTCAGGATCATTTCTCTGAATGGTGGTATTTGCATCTTGATGGCGTTGATATTGCTATCTTGACTTTTATGTCGAGGTGTTATAACCCCATCAGAGTCATCATCAGAAGGTACATGATTCTGACGCCGATTCCGGAAAGGTCCTTGTTTAGCAATCTTGGATAGTGTCTGTGTCACCTCTTGCTTCCATGCTTCCAATTCAGTCAAGCGATTAGTTAAGTGTTGAATGGCCCTTTGCATCAACTCCATGTCAACTACAGTATCTTCAGAATGAGCTGCCATAACAATGAACCTGTAACAAAAATATTATAAAAGAACCTCACAAGCACTCGCTCACGTGTTTCACTCAAAGATGGACACTCGTGTTTATTCTCAAAATTGGCTTTTACCCTCTATGGAACTTACCACTCTTGCCTTTTACCACTCTTGAATCTCTTTGACTGTTGCACTTTAGAAAGCAAATAAAAATAAAAGATAGAGAAAATCCGACGCAATGATAAGAGGAAAAGATGGATAGAATAATAAAAGGGACAAAGACACAAAAGACAAAAGATCAGAATAATAATAATTAAAAAAAAAATAAAAATAATAAGAATAAGAATAATAATAATAACGTACGTAATGATTTTTTTTTTTTTTGAGATTGTTGCTTTGTTTTTTTTTTTTTGTTTTGTTTTTTTTTGCTTGAGTGCTACTGTGTAAACTTCAAAGTATGTACTCTTAAGTATGTACTCTTTTTTTTTTTTTTTTTGGGTACTCAAGGGAATGACAAAAAGAATAACGATGAACACAGACGGAAGGATAAAGTGACTATGCGTGGCTGGAAATTTTTTTTTTTTTTTGGTACTCAAGGGAAGGACAAAAAGAATAACGATGAACACAGACGGAAGGATAAAGTGACTATGCGTGGCTGGAATTTTTTTTTTTTTTAAGTTTATGTAGAACACAGAAAGGATGAACGTAGACTAATGAAAATTAATCTAATACCTGAAATCTGATACCAAATGATACGGAACGTAACCCAGGATAAGATGGAAGATCAAAGAAAGGGACTCCTCTACCTCAATTTGATTTCCTGATGCAACAGTTAAGGGAATCACTCTACCTCACCTGTTCACACCCAAGTTTCTCAAAGAAACTCAAAAAAAATTTCATTCATCAAAATTAAAAAAAATGGCTACCAGGGTTTAGAGGGTTTTTATACCTCTTAAATTTAAATCCCTAACTCATAAGTTCACTAGAATAAAATATGGGCCAAATCATAATTGGGCCTAAAACAAACAAATAACAAAAATAAAATAAACATAGAATAAATTCTAAGAAAGTGATGTCTCTTTTAATTCATCTTGACTAATGAGAGTCTTCAATGCATCTTGTAAAATAGTAAGACGTGTGGCTTTTGATAATCGTTAATCATTGTCTTGCCCAATTCTTGATGCATCTCCTGAACACATGATTTAGCCATGTTTGCAAAACCTTCTTTTATTCTCTTAGTTGTTGCTCTTGTAATTGGACCAATTGGCATATGACAGTTCTCAGTTTCTTCCATAGGACACGAAAAGGAAATAACAACACGATAAGGACAGCTGGAACAATCTCATCACTCCAAGGACAACAGTAAAGAAAATTTCAGTAATTGAAGAGCAAAACACAAAGTTGCAAAAGAACAGAAGTAGTGGTGTTGCTCTTCGGACAGCACAGCAGGGGTAATAAAGCAAAAGAAAAAGGTATTGTATGCCAAGAAAGAAAGCAAAGCCAAAGACAGTAGAGGAAGTGGACGGATTCCTCAACCAGTAAAGAAAGTGGAGCAGAATGGAGTAAGGACTGCATGCCTGCTGAGATAGCTCCAACGGGTAGCTGGGACAAGGAAATGGAAGAGACAAATTGGAGAGCAAGCTAAAGATATAAAACCAACATTATTCCAACATTTGAAGAGAAGGAAAAGAGAACAAATTCAGAGCATCAGCTATTCTCACTTGAGCTGAATTCTTTTTCTTCTACTAGTGCTTAATTTCTGATATTCTTTGTTATGGTTATCTTGTGTCATCTTTTGTATTGAGAAAAGGTTGAATATGCGAGTGAAAAAGCCAAAAGAGAAAAGATAAGAGTGATGCATGTAAAAGCCACTGAAGTTCTGTGTAACTGAATTGTTGAACTAGGATTAGTTTCCCTTACCAAATTGGGTTAACACTTGGTGAGTTTTGAATCTGTGTAGATTCCCCTTCCAAGTTACAACAGCACTTTAGGTTGCTAAGCTTTGGTAAAAAAAAAACTTAGGGGTAGATACTAGATGAATTAGGGAATAATTCAATAGTATTGGTGAATATAATCAGTGGATTATAGTGAAAATTCCACCATGGTTTGTGGTGGAGACTGGACGTAGGATTCATTGCACTTAGAATCCGAACTAGAATACATGCTGGTCTCTTTCTCTTCTTCCCTTCTCTTTTTCTGTTCTGCACATGAGACAAAACGAAAAAATTTTTGTTTCCGCAAAAACAGAACTTAAAAAGCTAATTTTGTGCAAACTTGATTCAACCCCTTTCTCAAATTCAATAAGTACCATCACATATGTTTGAAATAGAACCCATCAGAGCTTTCATGCAGACATATAACTTTGTCAGCAAGAAAACATGTATATCAAGCAAAAATGACATGTACATTTACTCTCATTTATCTTCAACCATTGCAAAAGTTTTCATGCAGACATATAACTTTGTCAGCAAGAAAACATGTATATCAAGCAAAAATGACATGTACATTTACTCTCATTTATCTTCAACCATTGCAAAAGTTTTCTCTTCCAATAATAAATCTTGAATGAGTCTGCAGTGGACATATAATAGGAAGTAATGACATGTTTTGTACATGAGAATGCACATTGTGAGGAGAAAACTAGAAAGAGAATCTGTGATATCTAAAAAGAAGAAAGCACAGGTCAAGAAAATGAACCCTTTCCATAAAATGGCAAAAGATAAATTAACCACAAAAAATCTATGATACTCTATCTCCAGTAGATACATTTCGCCACCTCTTTAAATGGAAGATTAGATAATTGAAGGAGAAAATAATAAATTAAAAAAGAAAGCCTCTCAACAGGCTTGGAGAGCTCTTCTCTAACATCAGGTAACTAGCACGAGTATCTCTGGTCATGAAGTCTGCATCTCCAACCAAAAACTCTAACCAATTCCTATTTATGGCTCCCTGTTCATAAAAAATAATCTTACATCAATTTTATGTCATAAACATTAAATAAGAATTAAAAAGTTTTTCTTTTCTCTAATAAAAGAGATAAACTTCATTTTCTATTGTGGTCGTATTTATTTTAATTAATTAAAATAAAATAAATTAATATAATTATTAAATAATTAAAATTTATAAATTTAAAAAACTTCAGTTAAAAATTAATAGTAGTAAAAAAAATTATAACTTCATAATTAATAATTGATTTTTATTATATTAGATCAATTTAATTGAATTTGGTTTAAAAAAAATTTGAATGTAAATAGCATTATTCTTTGAATTTAATTAATTAATAATATTGTTTTAATATTTTCTTTAAAAAAAAGAGGTAATGACCAATTCGGTACTCGAAAGATTCAAACGCTGACATTTTAGTACCCAAATATTGTTATTGACAAAAAGGTACCTGAATGATTTAAAATTTTGCCAAGCGTGTCCAAGAGCTTGCCGGAACATAGCTCCGGTGAGTACGATGCTTACGTGGTGGCCGGTTTTTGCTGACTAGGTTAGTGTTATATTAGATAGAATTTCTAATTTTAATTATGGTTATCCTACTTGGAAAATAAACTAAACCTAATTTGAACATTAGTTTTGCCCCAAATTAATTTTGCCCTAAAACCCAATTTTGCTCTCCTCGCTCTCTCGTAGAGCACGATCCCAATCTGGAAGATGCAAGCAGCTAGGGCTCGTGAAAAAGGTGGAACCGTGAGAAAGCACTCATCCATAGCCTTCGACGTTGATGGTGGTTCTGGAGTTGGTAGTAAAATCTACGATGGGTGTTGCTTTTGTCCCCTTCCGGTGGTTCCGTTGAAGTCGAAGACAAGTAGCAACCCTGATAGATGGTTTCTACGTTGCCCTCTGTGGAAGGTAAGGTTAAAATGTTGATGTTACGTGAGGAAATGATGCATTCTTCCTGGGTTTATTTTCTCCACTTTTCAGATTTACTTTTCGATCTTCTCTGATTCATGAAATTTTTGTGCCATGCTAGAACACAGAAAGACGTTGTGGGTATTTTCAATGGTTGGATGAAATTGAAGAGCAATGTGTGGAAGGAGAAGTTTCTTCGGAGAATAGCAACATGGTGGGCATAACAGACCCAAAAAAGAAAAGCAGAATCAACCAGGATGGCAGTGATGGCCGGGAAAGGGATAGGATGATGATGGTGCTTCCTGTGGTTAATGACATGAAGGAGCAACTGAAGAGGGTTGAGTTCTTGTTGCTTGTTATCTGTGTATTGCTTGGGTTAAATCTGGTTTTGAGTCTGCTGTGTATGGCTAAGTAGGAAGACAATGGTCAAATTTAAGATTTTAGGAATGAAATTTTGTTTGTTTGTAATGTTTTCCTAATTGTAATTGAGATGAATTAATGGATGCACTCTTATTAATCTTCTGTGACTGAGTTATTGCTTTTGAATTGTGAGTAAGCCATATATAAGATAGGTTAGCCATTGATGAAAAAATGGCATAAACAGAACATGTATAAAAACACCTGTCTCATAGCATGAAAACATAATATCCAGAGTAACATACCTAAGACCCAAAATAACAAAAGTTTTGCCCCAAAAAATCTATCATGGCATAATGACAGTAAAGTTGATAACAAGTAATACTAAACCAGGTCCAACATGGAACTAAAAACTAAACATGCCATAATGGCATTTAGTTGCATAGTATCTACATCAGGTCCAACATGGAACTAGAAACAAAATGAAAATCCAAGAAAGAAAGCTATCACTTCTTGATGCTTGCTGAAGGCTTTTTCTTCTTCAAGGATGGGGTGGGCATGAAGCCTGTGAACCTGCTCTGTGTGGCTGGGCTTGCTGCTGCCATGGTTTCCCTAGTCACAGTTGGTGGCCTAGAGGATGCTGAACTTTGGGCTTGCAGAGTGGGCCTACCCAAAGGACCTTGTGACATTGACCCAGGCCCAGTACTTGGTCCTGCAGTATTGGTTGGTGTGGCTGGGATCTGACAATTAGACCCAACATCATGGCTGGCAACCCTAGTTTGAGGTGCTGTTGAGGTTGGGGGTCTTCCTCTTCGAATGGTCCTGCCCCTGCCTCTTGTTGGTGGTATTGGTGGTGTTGGCTCTACTGACCTTGCTGCCACTGGAGGTGCTGGTCCTGAACTGGTTGCTGGTGTAGTGGCTGCATTAGGGGGTGCAGTAGTTGTTGTGGTAGACAAATCAGCCTCAGTGTTCTGTATGAGTTGGGTGATTAGTTTAGGGTGGGGCTTTCTCAGTTCTAGGTGCAACATTTTGGAAAGAACAAGGTTTGAATTAGAATACAGAAGTTTACCTCATCAGGTTGACTCTGTGGGTGGTTTTGAGTGAGGTTTTCCTCATCTGCAACATGTGCAGCATGTGCAGCCTCCATGGTCTCCTCCCAGTTAGCTTCTTGCTCTCTAGCTTCATCCTCATCAATTCCTTCTTCTTGATCTGCTGCTCCATTTGATCTCTCAGGGCAAGTCCTACTATTATGTCCAACCTTGCATCCAGGCAATAAATAAATTAAATCAGTATTCAAACAGTTTATGTATGATTGAATGATATTATGTAAGTAGATAGTAGATAATAGACTTGTTTCACTTACTCTCTTGCAGGTTTGACATGTTATCTGGCCATATCTTCTCTTGGCATGGTATTGGCTCCCGGAGTCTTGCTCGCTGCTGTCCTTCTTCCTTTTCTTGGAAGGTCTGCCAATAGGCCTCTTGTATGGAGGAGGCAGACAAGGCAACCCTTCATGGTGCTCCCAATACTCTTGGCTTGGTATACTGTTGATGTGAAACTTGTAAGTCCTATTGTATGCTTCGATGGTGAGCTTGTGATGGACATAGTCTTCAGGCTTCTCATTCTTCCTCTGGATTGCTGCAATACCATGACAGCATGGTAGTCCAGTCAGCTGCCATTTTCTGCAGGAACATGTCCTCTCTCTTGTGTTCACCCTTACTCTATGTTGCCACTTTCTGACTTCAAATTCGTTATGTTCATCATCACCACACCACTGTGCCTCTCAGTAGTTAGCTTATTTTTTTTCCTTCTCTAATATACTCACTTGTATAGGGGCTATAAGTCCAGTGTAACCCATCAATGCATCCTTGTGAGTAGCCATCGTCTTCATGATATAGAATCTGAGCTCCTCAAGCATTGTCAGTATGCTTTCCCCCCGCAGACCCACAATGGTTGAATTAAACGATTCACAGTTGTTGCTAGTCAAGCTATCAACCTTTGGCCATTCAGAAAACTTGCTTCTTGACCACTGTTCTTGCTCAAATTTATCCAAATACTCCCATGCCTGTTTATTGATCCTTTTCACACTAGCCATAGCATCCTTGAATTCTTGATCAGTAGTTGCTTTTGCACATTGCCAGAATGCTCCCTTAAGCTCCTTATCCTTCCATCGTTTGTTCAGGTTTCTCCACATATGCATACAACAAAATCTGTGCTTCACACCAGGCATCACATCCTGTAAAGCTGGTATCAATCCCCGCATTCATGGGTAAATTTAGCAGTTAACATTAAAACACTTAATGTTACTCAAGTAGGAATATAAGAACAATAATGATTGCAAACACTGCATATTACCTTTTGCTGGTCGGACATGAACACCCAGCCATTCTCATTATAGTCCCCTATGTCAGTATGTAACTCCTCGAGAAAGAATCTCCAATTTTCCCGGGTTTCTGCATCGACAACACCATATGCAATTGGAAATAGCTGGTTATTCGCGTCCTGTCCTACTGCTGTTAGTAACTGCCCTCCGAAATAGCCTTTCAGAAAAGTCCCATCTAACACTATGAAGGGTCTGCACCCTGCTTTAAATCCCTGCTTGCAAGCAGCCAAACATACATACAAGTTCCTAAATCTAGGCAACCCTTCCTGCTGTAGAGTTGTCCCCATGTTGGCTCTTGACCCAGGATTAGCCTTGATGACCTCATTCAGATAGTCTCTAAGTCTCAGGTATTGATCCTTTTCCGTTCCTTCAATAACATCTTTGGCCTTATCCATAGCCCTGTACATCATCCTCTCGTTAACTGAGATGTCATACTCCACCTTAAACCACTCCTGTGCCTCCCTTTGTAACATGTTAGGATGGATTCTGAGTTTAGGCACAAGCTCTTCAGCAACCCAGGCACAACTCACTGACTTACTCTTGTTGCTTCTCGGACAAGTATGCTCATCCACAAATGTTTTAATCTGAAACGAGGCTGGATAGTTGGTCCTAGAACAGTAACACAACCAAGGGCAGTTGGGGTCATAACAAATCACCCTGCACCTCTTCCTCTCATTCATAAGATAGAAAACCTGCCTCCCAATCTGTATGTTGTACTTTTGAACCGCTGCTTTAAAGTGTTCCATGGTCTCAAACTCCATGTTCAGCTCCAGAGTAATTTTTCCAAAGGGTGTGTTCGGGTTATGTTGAGGAAAAACAGGTTCATCTTCATCATCAGATCCAGGAGGGCTATACAGTTCATCAGATTCATATTGGTACATCTCAGGTCCCATCTCTCCATCTGCTCTGTTTGGGTTAGGCACCTCTACCCTTGGTGCTTCATCATCCTTTCCAGGTACAATCCTCTGCCCAGATGGTTGAGGCCTAAGATGATTTCTCCTTGAATTTGTCCTATCCTTTCTTTGTGTTTCTGTATCTGTTAATACATCAGCTGATACTTGTCAGCCATCATGCAATATTTATCAAAAAATGCTGTAACAAAAAAAAACTTAATATGTTTACCTGCTGCATTTTCTGTAGCTGTTTCCTCTGCCCTCAACTCATCCACCACTGGTTCTTCAAGGTTAACACCTTCATTGGCTACATGTGCATCATAATCATTGGATTAAAAAAACCAACACTTATCCAAAAATACTATAACAAAAAAGAAGTAATATTTTTACCTCCTGCATTCTGAGTAGCTGCTTCTTCTGCCCTCAACTCATCTACCAATGGTTCTTCATTGTTAGCACCTTCAATGGCAACATGTTCATCATCATCTCTTCTCTCATGTGTTTATTCATTTACTGTTTCAGCTTCTAGAGGATCACCCTGGTGCTGTACAGATTCAGCAGCTCTCCTTTCTTGTGATAAACCACTGGGTGGTGGTCTTGGATGCCTCTTTCTCACCCTCTTAACAACATTTTCTAGAGCTGCAGGTTGCTCAGTCTCTTTATCCCCATTCCCATGATTCACATCTTCATTCATAACACCACCCTCTCCGGCCTCCGACTCGTTAACATCAACACCCTTCTCAGTCACAACTTCATTCAAAGTCTCCTTCACAACAACTGTTAAAGCCTTACTCAACTGATTAACCTCGCCAGTTTCCTCACTCACGACTTCAGTTTCCCTCTCATCACCAGGTGGATTGACCTCAACCACACTCTCACTGCTACTAGAAGACACCACATTGTCATCAATGATTTCAGGGTTGGCATCAATAGGGTGATCAAAGTAGAGATGGACAGTGTTGTCGTTTTTAATTGCACTCTCACACATCCTCATCACTTCAGCATCTGTCCTCAGTACTCTAAGACCCTGACCTAATTCGAAACCAGGTTCTAGCCAATATGCCTCATTATATCCAGGATAACCCAGGTCTAAAAACAATCCCTCAACAAAAAACAAATTACATGTCTCCACATTCACCCTGTGTATCTCAGTGACTAAACCCCTT
Source organism: Arachis hypogaea (assembly GCF_003086295.3). Taxonomy (NCBI): domain Eukaryota; kingdom Viridiplantae; phylum Streptophyta; class Magnoliopsida; order Fabales; family Fabaceae; genus Arachis; species Arachis hypogaea. The sequence continues at coordinate 130,583,015 of NC_092049.1, read as the reverse complement.
CGTATATCACATTCCCATCTCTAACCTTTTTCAAGCAACCCATGTGATGATACACAAATGTAACTAAACGATCCATCTAAGAAATAATAGAGAGAAGATACAATGAATAAACAGCATGTCACCAGCAAACGCAAAAAACCAGAACTTAAACAAAGAACATGAAGCAGAACGTACCTCTTCGTAGGGTTGCTCCTTGCGAATAGTGGTGATCCCACGATGCCACTTCAGAATCGTTAAGCTTGATTCGACAATGGCTCTCGCCTTGTATCCTTCTTCTTCGCGCTAAGCTTCGAGAGCAACGTCTCTCCCTCTCTACGTGACCTTTGATTTTCGCTAGTGACACACTAACCACAGTAACTCAGTAACTAGTAACTTGGTATATGCAAATTGGGTTTTAGGGCAAAATTAATTTAGGGCAAAACTAATGTTCAAATTAGGTTTAGTTTATTTTCCAAGTAGGATAACCATAATTAAAATTAGAAATTCCATCTAATATAACACTAACCTAGTCAGCAAAAACCGGCCACCACGTAAGCATCGTACTCACCGGAGCTATGTTCCGGCAAGCTCTTGGACACGCTTGGCAAAATTTTAAATCATTCAGGTACCTTTTTGTCAATAACAATAGTTGGGTACTAAAATGTCAGCGTTTGAATCTTTCGGGTACCGAATTGATCATTACCTCTAAAAAAAATTTAGACATATGACAAAATTTAATTGTTCCCTTAAAAAGTCTTGTTTAGAGAGACTTGAGGTGAATAATAAATTTTGATAATCTACTAACATTTTTTGATTTAAAAAAAGGATCCAAGTATCCAACAAATTTCTCCTCCAATGCTAAAAGCAAGTTTCTCTTACTTGCATGTCAGAACTCAGAACAGGAACTCCAATGCTCTCAAGTCTCAATGTCTTCCCCATACACCCAACGGGCCCCAAAGTGCTGTACTTGGATATCACGATCACCGGAAATGACATTTGGAAGCAATTGTCTTGGTAGTCTTGGAATAACAGACTACTAAAACAGTCACGGCGGCAGAGAATAAAATATAGCTGAGAATGTTCAGCCTCCTTCACCGTAATTAAACTGTTGTTCCCGAGGAACTCTCTACCGTTGAAGGTGTTGAGCCTAGTTTGATTTTGGGTTACACTATGATGACAAACATTCAATTGGGTTGAAAGCCCAATAGTGTTTAATGTGTGCTTTATTGTGGCAGACCCAAGTATACTAGTTTATGCTACATCAGCCCATCACAGCAAATAGAAAAACAACTCACATTGTTCCTTAATGCAGTAAACAAGTCCAACAATTCCTCATAGCACCGTTCAGCAAACATTAAATAATTATGTATATATTTGCTAAAAGCAATATGAGGACAGCTGTATTCATGCAAGGACAAGTGTGGCTCTGCAAAAGCAAGCAAGGACACAAAGGGCATACACAATAACCCAAGGACATCAGCAAAGCACTGCTATGAATCGTGGTTATGCAAAAACACAAACTTGCATATAGCAGCAGCAAGGAAATGGAGCAGAATGGAAAAGAGAAACATGCCAAGGAAGAAAGAAACACCAAGGACAGCAGAGGTAGTGGTGAAGCTCCTCGGACAGCAGGGGAGGTGGAGCAAAATGAAGAAAGGACTGCATGCCATCAAGGACCACTCCAACGGGCAGCAAGGAAAAGCAAAAGAGGATGAAGCTACAATGAAGCCTAGCTGAAGATATATAACATGCCTCACTTCAACATTTCAAGACAAGGAAGAGAGCACACACATTTCAGAGCACCATCTCTAACATAGAGCAGGAATCTCTTTCTTCTACTCAAGCTTAATTCTGATTTTTGTTATGGCTGTCTTGCGTTATTTTTTGTTTTGAAAAGGCAATTATGTGAGGATCAAAAGCCAAGAGAGAAAAGGCAAGAGTGATGCAAAATAGCCACTGCTTGTTTTTCTGATGTAATTTGGGTTTATGAACTAGGATTAGTTCTCCTTGCCAAGTTGGGTTAGCACTTGGTGAGAATTGAATCTGTGGAGATTCCCCTTCCAAGTTGGGATAGCACTTTGGGGTTGCTAAGCTTTGGAGAAGAAAGCTTAGGGGTAGATACTAGTTGGATTAGGAATTAATTCAATAGTATTGGTGTATATAATCTGAGAATTATAGTGGAAATTCCACCATGGTTTGAGGTGGAGACTGGACGTAGGATTCATGGCTCTGAGAATCCGAACCAGGATACATGCTGGCCTCTTTCTCCTCTTCTCTGCTCCTTTAATGTTCTGCGTATGAGACTATTTCAAATAATCTCCTGCAACTCGAGTAACAGCAAAAACAGAGTTTGAAACTTAAAGTTTTAAGCTAACTTGATTCAACCCCCCCTTCTCAAGTTCAACTAGAACCATCAATTGGTATCCAGAGCAAGGTCTCAAGAAGGCAAGCTTCACAGCTTGGAGTAAAGATCCATGGCTAACAACATGAATCCCAATATCGTGGCTTTCACTCTCACTGAAGGGCAGTCCAATAATAGACCTCCCTACTTTAATGGCAGCAACTACTCTTACTGGAAAGAGAGAATGAGAATCTTCGTGCAGTCAATCGACTACAACATCTGGAAGATCATCCTCAATGGTCCAGATGTTCCTACCAAACAGAATGCAGATGGAGAAATTGTGGCAAAGGAGGACAACGAATGGACAGATGAAGAAAAGAAGAAGGTTAAACTTAATGCCAAAGCAATCAACCTGATGCACTGTTCAATCAGTTTTGAAGAATTCAGAAAAGTGTCAAGGTGTAAAACGGCGAAAGAAATCTGGGATAAGCTCAGACTCACTCATGAAGGCACCAAGCAAGTGAGGGAAACCAGAATCGACATGTTAATGAAGGAGTATGAAATGTTCAGTATGAAGGAAGATGAGAGCATTGATCAAATGTTCGAAAGGTTCTCAATAATCATCAACAATCTGGACGCCATGGGAAGAAGCTACTCTGAAGAAACCTTAGTAAGAAAGATTCTGAGGAGTCTTACTAAGAAATGGGAAGTGAAAAGCACAGCTATCTCTGAAAGGAATGATTTGATCAAAATCACCTATGATGAGTTGAGAGGCAAGCTGCTGGCTTATGAAACCACTCACATGTCTCAAGACAAGGATGACAAAAAGAAAAGTATAGCACTAAAATCAAGAATGACAGCCCAAGGAGAAGAATCTGATGACAGTTTCTCAGATGAAGAAATGGTGCTCTTTGCAAGAAAAATGAGAAGACTACTAAGATACAAAAACAAAGGCAAAGGAAGCTCTTCATCCAAAGATGTCAAGAAAGATCAAGTCAAGTTCACATGCCATCACTGCAAGGAACCGGGTCACTTCAAGTCAGATTGCCCTCAACTTAAGAAAGGCGAAAAATTCAAGAAAGACAAAAAGAAGGTGATGATGGCAACATGGGAGGACTTGGAGAACGACACCAGCTCAGAAAGCTCAGATCAAGAAGCTCAACTATGCCTGATGGCAGATCATGATGATGAAGATGAGGTAGATCTCTCTGACTTATCTATTGATGAACTGCACTACATTATCAAAGACATTTCTGTGAACTCTAAGAAACTCTTAGATAAGTATGCTAAATGTAAGAAAGAAAATGAGGCTTTGAGGACAGAAAATGATCTTCTTTTGAAAAAGGTTAAGGCAAATGAAAATAATAATGAAAAGTTTTTTAAAGAAGAAAACATTGCCTTGCGAACTGAATTAGAAAAATTCAAACTCAAGCATGAAGTTACTGCCTCCACTGATTTAATTTCTGAAAACAAAAAGCTGAATGAACAAATAAAAAGTTTGAATGAAGACTTAGCAAAGTTTGTTCAAGGTTCCCAAAATCTGAACAAACTGCTTGCTTGTCAAAGGTTTGGGTCTGAAAAATCTGGACTTGGTTTCATAGAGGAAAATAAATCAGTTTTCAAACCAAACTTTCAAAAATCTGAATCTTCCTCTTCCAAGTTTTTCAAACCAAAAGGATTCAGCAAACCCCAGAAATCCGTGGGCAAAAATCAATGCTACAAGTGCAATAGAAATGGTCATGATCCTCCTCAATGTTTCATCTTTCTTAGGTCTTTTGGTAATGATAGTAAGTTATATAAAGTTGTTCATGATTTTAATGCTCTTGGGCAACCAAGAAGATTTCACATCAAAGGATCCAAATGGATTTGAATACCTAAGGTTAGTTGAAGAACATGCAGGTTTGCCTTGCATCCAAGAAGAAAATGGACATGTGGTATCTTGATAGTGGATGTTCAAGGCATATGACCGAAAGGGATACTTTCTTCATTAAACTCAACAAGTATAATGGAGGATTTGTCACTTTTGGAGATAATAGTAAAGGTAAAATAATTGCCATTGGTAAGGTTGGCAAAGATTTTTCAACTTGCATTGATAGTGTCTTCTTAGTTGATGGGTTAAAGCATAATCTATTGAGCATAAGTCAATTGTGTGACCTTGGGTATGCTGTAACCTTTAGGAAATCTGATTGTAAAGTCATAAACGAGAAAACAGGGGCTGTTTTATTTGTTGCCAAAAGAAGTGACAATGTTTATGGTATCACTCTAGATGATCTAAAAGTTCAAAATATAACTTGTTTCTCTTCAATGGAATCTGAAAAATGGATGTGGCATAAGAGGTTAGGACATGCTAGCATGTTCCAAATCTCTAAGCTTGTAAAAAGAGGCTTAGTTAGGGGTCTTCCTAATATAAAATTTGATAAGGACATCATTTGTGATGCTTGTCAAATGGGTAAACAAATTAAAACCTCTTTCAAACCCAAGGAAGATGTCTCTACTAAGAAACCATTGGAGTTATTACATCTTGATTTGTTTGGACCAACTAGGACTCAAAGTCTTGGAGGAAAGAGTTATGGCATGGTAATTGTGGATGACTATACTAGATTTGGCTGGGTGTTCTTTCTTGCTCATAAACATGAGGCTTTTTCAATTTTTGAGAAATTCAGCAAAAAGGTTCAAAATAAAAAAGGTTTAAAAATTGTTTCAATTAGAAGTGACCATGGTAAAGAATTTGAAAATCAATTTTTTGAATCTTTTTGTGATGAACAAGGCATATCACATAACTTCTCTTGTCCAAGAACACCTCAACAAAATGGTGTTGTGGAAAGAAGAAATAGAAGTTTACAAGAAATGGCTAGAGCTATGTTATGTGAATATGAAATCCCCAAGTTCTTATGGGCTGAAGCTGTGAATACAGCTTGCTATGTTCTAAATAGAACCATCATTAGGAAGTTTTTGAAGAAAACCCCATATGAACTTTGGAAAGGGCATCCTCCCAATCTTAGTTATTTTCATGTGTTTGGCTGCAAGTGTTTCATTCTGAATATCAAAGAAAATTTGGGAAAATTTGATCCTAAAACTCATGAAGGGATTTTTCTTGGTTATTCCACAAATAGCAAGGCCTATAGAGTTTATAACAAGAACTCCAAAACTGTTGAGGAAACCATGCATGTCACTTTCTGTGAGACTAACATTGTTCCTAGTGTTTGCATAGATGATAGTCCAGGTTTTGAAGCTGAACTACCCAAGAATGATGAGCCAGTTCAACAAAATTCAAGTTCTCATGAAGCTGCACCTGCTAGCAACGAAAATTCCAATTCTGCAGGAGAAAATTTGGAATTATCTCCTGTTGCTGCAGAAAATACTGATGCAGAGGCTATTGTTGATCAAGAGGAACCTGAATCCTCAAACCAGTCAAAAAGACCAAGAGAATGGAGGTTCCTGAAAAACTATCCTGAAGAGTTCATAATAGGAAATCCATCTACTGGCAGGACTACCCGTTCATCTTTGAAAAGAGCCAAATCCAACAACATTGCTTTCTTATCAAAGATTGAACCACAAAACATCCAAGAAGCTCTCGCTGATCCTTCATGGGTGCTAGCTATGAAGGAAGAATTGCTGCAATTTGAGAAGAACCAGGTCTGGTCATTAGTGCCTTATCCAAATGGAAAGAAAGTCACTGGCACTAAATGGATTTTCAGAAACAAACTGGGTGAAGATGGATTCATAGTCCGAAACAAAGCTAGATTGGTTGCTCAAGGATATGATCAAGAGGAAGGGATTGATTTCGATGAATCCTTTGCACCTGTAGCTCGAATGGAAGCCATCAGATTGCTCCTTGCATATGCAGCTTATTGTGGCTTCAAGTTGTTCCAAATGGACGTAAAGTGTGCTTTCCTCAATGGCATAATAGATAGAGAGGTTTATGTTGCTCAACCACCTGGGTTTAAAAACAAAACTTTTCCTAACCATGTTTTCAAACTAGCTAAAGCCTTATATGGTTTAAGACAAGCTCCTAGAGCTTGGTATGAGAGGCTTAGCTCATTTTTATTGAAAATAACTTTCAAAGAGGAGCCACTGACACCACTTTATTTATTAGAAATTATCATGATCATTTTATTCTTGTGCAAGTTTATGTTGATGATATCATATTTGGTTCGGCTAATGAGGATTTGTGTGCAGATTTTGTTAAGCTTATGACCAATGAGTTTGATATGAGCATGATGGGAGAACTCAATTTCTTCCTAGGCTTGCAAATCAAGCAAACTGCAGGGGGCATATTCATCCATCAAGAAAAATATGCAAAGGAACTTGTCAAGAAGTTTGGGCTGGACTGTGCTAAGCCTATGGGAACCCCCATGCATCCTAACATCAAGCTTGATAAAGATGAACATGGTAGAGATGTTGATGAGACACGCTATAGAGGGATGATTGGATCTTTGATGTATCTGACCTCCTCAAGGCCTGATATCATCCAAAGTGTTGGAGTTTGCTCAAGGTTTCAATCAAAGCCTAAGGAGTCCCACCTTTCAGCTGTCAAGAGGATCATTCGATATGTACTTGGTACCACTAATTATGGTTTATGGTTTCCTAAGACTGATTCATTTCAATTAGTGGGTTTCTGTGATGCAGATTTTGCTGGTGATAGGATTGATAGAAGAAGCACAAGTAGCATGTGCTGTTTTCTTGGGAAATCCCTCATTGTTTGGTCTAGCAAAAAGCAAGCTACGGTAGCACTTTCAACAGCCGAAGCTGAGTATATTGCAGCCTCCTCTTGTTGTTCTCAATTATTATGGCTGAAAACTCAACTAGCTGACTATAAATTGAATGTCTCAAATATTCCATTGTTTTGTGACAACATGAGTGCTATCAATATTTCTAAAAACCCGGTTTTGCACTCAAGAACTAAGAACATTGAAGTTCGTTTTCATTCTATAAGAGAACATGTGCAAAATAGAAATTTAGATATTCAGTTTGTTAATTCTGAGGGTCAGCTAGCTGATATATTCACCAAACCATTGATAGAGGAGAGGTTCTGCAAGTTAAGAACTGAACTAGGCATTCTAACTTCATCTCTGTTTTCTTAATGTTTCTGATAATGAGATCTTTTGTGTTTTGTCTCATAAATCGCGGTGAGATTTTTTTGGCAGATGATGAGTAACCTTCATTGGATCACTATGAAGTCTACTGGATTCAAACCTGATCATAATGAATGATGAACTTCAAGTGCTGGAGCAGTTTACGACATATGGGCTTTCCTTACTAAATCCCTTTGAGCCCATTTCAATGTTGCTTTTTCATTTATTTTGAAAATAAGTTTTTTCTCCTTTTGGGCCTCTTTTAAAATTTGTTTTCAATTCCAATTTTTTTGCTTTTATCTGCAACGTACAAAAGTTACAGCTGTTGCTTTCTATACGTTTTCAAAGTTGGGATTTTTATCTTTTCAAGGTGCAACCTTTACACTTCTCTAAGTTTATAATAACTTCCCACTGCATGCATCCATTCACACCACACTCTCCACTCTCCACTCTTTCATCTTCTCCGAACCAGTGCTTCTATAAATATGGCTCGAAAGAAGAGAGTTGCTCACAGAGGCTCCCACAGTGGCACCCACCGTTCTGATCACTCACACTCTTCTCCCTCTCATTCCCCCACTCATTCCTCACCATCTCCACCACCAAACCCTTCTCCTGACATGGCCCGCACTAAGACCACTGCTCGCCGCCCTGGTATTGCTCCTCACCCTACACCTCCTCCTCCTCCACCAAACATCTCTCAGCCTAGTTCTTCCAAACCCAGCTCTTCCAGAGGAAAAAGGCCTCTTCACGAAGACGAAGAGGCTCGCCCCACTCAGAATCGCCATACTCGCGGTACAGTCATTGCCTTTGACCTCTGTCCTGTTGCTGAACCTAGACTCTCAAATCCTATTGCTTACAAGTCATTTTATGCTGATTTTCCTGATGAGTCCTTTGATCGTCGTCGTTTTCAATCTCTCATGAACTATCTGTTTTTCTGCAAAGATGTTTACAAGTGTAAACTCTGTCCCTCGAAGCTTGTCAATCTTGACAAACTCCGTAGGAAAGGCCTGAACTTTACCCCATTGTTTGCATATCAAGGGTGGACATCCATACTGTCCATCAAAGAGAGAATTTACCCTGATTTGGTAAAACAGTTCTATAGCAACATGTCCTACAAAAAAGGGAGAATCGCCTCTTTTGTTAAAGGCAAAGTGATCATTCTTGACAAATATCACCTAGGCAAAGCCCTAGATTACCAGGACCGAGGCCCTGATGTCTACACCTCTGGTAAGTGGGACGAAACACTCAATGTTTCATACCTTGATGCCCTAAGCACTGTCTGCATCAATATCCCTCTCTTAGAAGGTAACACTCCAACTCATAAGTCTCTTGGTCCAATCCGTGCCCAGCTGCATAGGATTGTAAACCATGTCATCTTGCCTCAGAGCGGCTCTTTTCAACGCGTCTCATTCTGTGACACACTGGTCTTGTATGCATTGCTTTCAAAAATTCCTATCTCTTTTGCTTATTTACTTGTAAGGCATATGTATGCTTGTGTCAGTACCAAAAATGCGTTACCATATGGCATGCTTCTTACAAAATTTTTTCAATATTACAATGTTGATTTTGGGGCTGAAATTGCCGAAGATTGTAACTCATATATTAAAGGGGGTGGTGCAGTAAAGAAAACAGCTCCCAAGCGTCGCCAAACTGATGACAGCACTGATGTTCCCTCTGTTGATGAGGATCCTCTGATTCCCCCTTCCACATCCACTACAATCAAGGTCATGACCCGCATTCTGAAGAATGTGCTTGAAGAATTTATCAATCTGACTGACCTTCTTCTCCATCATGGTGCTGAGCGCAAAAGGAATCAAGTTTTGGAGGAGAATGCTCTTAAGAAGACCAAAGGAAGGATTCGCATTCTGAGGGACTTTGTGGAGGATGTTGAGGTTGGCCTCACTACATCTGACAATGAGGGGGAGGATGATGGAACCTCTGATGAATCCAACTCTGATGCCTAGCTCTTGTTATCTCATATGCGAATATGACTTGTTTTCGTTTTGCTCTTGTTTATTTTACTTTCTTTTGGATGACTGTAACAGACTTAAACCACTCTGCTACTTGGACTATATGCACTAGCCACCAACAAATTTTGTGCAGGTTTTTTTTCCTTTCCTCCCTTGATGACAAAAGGGGGAGAAAAGAAAAGGAATGTTAGTTTTGGCTTAGGGATTAATAGTAATAGTTAAGAACAATGTTTTGTGGTGCTATGACTTATCCTGTGTTGTGCTTAGTGTTAATTGCTCTGTGCTTTCATTACTGTGATATATTGTTTGGAAATATTGGTCTTGGCTGTTTTTAAGTTTTGTTCAGAAAAAGATGTAAGCCATGATCAAGGAGGAGTAATGCTAGCATTCAGGGGGAGCAACTCACAATCCGAATGTCATCAAAGGGAAGTGTTCTTAACTCATTTAAATTTGTTTTTAATTTCCCTATTTTATCATGTTTGTCATCAAGGGGGAGATTGTTGAGCCTAGTTTGATTTTGGGTTACACTATGATGACAAACATTCAATTGGGTTGAAAGCCCAATAGTGTTTAATGTGTGCTTTATTGTGGCAGGCCCAAGTATACTAGTTTATGCTACATCAGCCCATCACAGCAAATAGAAAAACAGCTCACATTGTTCCTTAATGCAGTAAACAAGTCCAACAATTCCTCATAGCACCGTTCAGCAAACATTAAATAATTATGTATATATTTGCTAAAAGCAATATGAGGACAGCTGTATTCATGCAAGGACAAGTGTGGCTCTGCAAAAGCAAGCAAGGACACAAAGGGCATACACAATAACCCAAGGACATCAGCAAAGCACTACTATGAATCGTGGTTATGCAAAAACACAAACTTGCATATAGCAGCAGCAAGGAAATGGAGCAGAATGGAAAAGAGGAACATGCCAAGGAAGAAAGAAACACCAAGGACAGCAGAGGTAGTGGTGAAGCTCCTTGGACAGCAGGGGAGGTGGAGCAAAATGAAGAAAGGACTGCATGCCATCAAGGACCACTCCAACGGGCAGCAAGGAAAAGCAAAAGAGGATGAAGCTACAATGAAGCCTAGCTGAAGATATATAACATGCCTCACTTCAACATTTCAAGACAAGGAAGAGAGCACACACATTTCAGAGCACCATCTCTAACATAGAGCAGGAATCTCTTTCTTCTACTCAAGCTTAATTCTGATTTTTGTTATGGCTGTCTTGCGTTATTTTTTGTTTTGAAAAAGGCAATTATGTGAGGATCAAAAGCCAAGAGAGAAAAGGCAAGAGTGATGCAAAATAGCCACTGCTTGTTTTTCTGATGTAATTTGGGTTTATGAACTAGGATTAGTTCCCCTTGCCAAGTTGGGTTAGCACTTGGTGAGAATTGAATCTGTGGAGATTCCCCTTCCAAGTTGGGATAGCACTTTGGGGTTGCTAAGCTTTGGAGAAGAAAGCTTAGGGGTAGATACTAGTTGGATTAGGAATTAATTCAATAGTATTGGTGTATATAATCTGAGAATTATAGTGGAAATTCCACCATGGTTTGTGGTGGAGACTGGACGTAGGATTCATGGCTCTGAGAATCCGAACCAGGATACATGCTGGCCTCTTTCTCCTCTTCTCTGCTCCTTTAATGTTCTGCGTATGAGACTATTTCAAATAATCTCCTGCAACTCGAATAACAGCAAAAACAGAGTTTGAAACTTAAAGTTTTAAGCTAACTTGATTCAACCCCCTTCTCAAGTTCAACTAGAACCATCAGAAGGTCAGCGAAGGATGTGCGGGAAATGACGAAGTCCAATTGCCGCGAAACCGGAAACAGAGACCAAGTGCGATGGCATTTCCTTCGTAACGTGGGGATGGGACTAATACGCTGTTATCTTCTCCCCGACGATCAAACCATGGCGGTATTTCCTCCCCTGACGTCAGAATTTGCATTTGCAGGACGTCATCACCATCTCCCCTCTCTGATGCTGCTTCTGCTGCAAAGACACAACACGCCTTTAATATAGATAAGCAACTGGATGGATGCAGTGATCCACAATCCCGTGCGTGTAACTCTCTCAGACTTGGTGGAAGCTCTGGCAGAACCTCCAGATTATGGCAGTTATCTAGCTTCAGACGTCTTAGCTTGGGATGATTATATATACTAATTGGAACCCTAGCAAATTTGTTATAAGATAGATCCAAATCCGTCAATGACTCTAACTCGCCAATATCGAAAGTGGTCAAGTCTCTAGATTTGGGAAAGCATTGGAATAATTGCAGGGTGGTCAAACGGGTTTGACTCTTGAGAGAAAGCAAAAGTTCAATGAGATTTGGACAATCATCAGAAACAGAATCATTCAAGCAGGCAGGGGATTGGCATCCCCATAACCTCAACGTGGTTAGGCCACCTAAAGTTCCAAGTGATGATAAGGAGCCACAAGCGCTGCATGACTTGCATCCAGGATTTGTGCGCAGAGGCATACATGTAGCTTTGAAAGTACAATGTTTCCTGCATATAGTTAAGTGCAACTCAGAGAGACTCTTTAACCATCCAGTGCTCGTGGTCGTGGGTAGCCCTTCTATGGGTGTATCACACAAAGAAAGACATGCTAACTTTGTCATGCATTCTCCAAATTCTGGGAGTTTCTTCAAATTCACGCATTGGCTAAGATCAAGTTCGCGGAGGGAACTCATCTCCAATTTACCAACTGCAAGAGTTCTAAGCTTTGGGCATTCTCTTAAATTCAATTCAACAAGGCTCTTGTGGACTGCCAGGGATGAATGAATATCATTCAGCTCACAACAACTTGAAAGATGAAGTTTTTCCAGATTGGGAGCCCCAGAAAGATCTGGCGTTTGCTTCAGCTGCTTGCACTCTGACAGATCTAAGTGTTTTAGCAATCACAAAAATTGCTGGCCCCTAGCATTGCTCCAAAAAAAACGATAGCTAGCGTTAATATATTTTTGTCGCAAATGTTAATCCAATAAAATTTGATAAAGCACTTTTGAAAAGGTTCACCTTTTTGCCATGCCACACGTGTTTAATTTTGCTGGACAAATCAATTTCAACAAGTTCATAGTGTTCATCTTCCTTAAGGGGCAAACTTTCCATTGGACATTCTGTCCAGCGAAGAACTTCTAAGGAAGTAGGAATATTGGTGATTATGTGAGCTGTGACACCATCTAAAATGAGCAACTTCAGCTTGCACATATTTGATGAGAAAACTAAACTTCTCCCGCGCACATCAAGTCCGTCCCCACAAAACTTTATGAAGATACTCTCTGTTTCTTTAACTCCCTACGAAGAAAGACAACCAGAGGAAATGCAATCTTGTTATTAATTATCAGAAAATTATGAAAATAGTTAATTAAAATTTGTTCATTTAAGTTTATCAAAAATTTATGTGCACACAAAAAACTAGTAATTCAATAAACCATTATGTATATGTATATGAATGTATGTGTGTTTTTAGCTCATTTTCTATGTTTTACATTTTAATATGTACTTTACGGATGATTGATTTAATGGTAATTTTTAGTATATACTTAATATAGTTATAATTTAATATAATTATTTTATTTTTATTCTTTTTAATTAGTCATTTTTATTTATTATATTTTTTTGGTCTTTTTAAGCTATATTTCAATACTTTAATGCAAGACTAACACTATCAAATGTAATATAAATGCGTACATAATATTTTCATAACTAAAAAAATATTTAATTTTTTAATTTTATTTTTCATAATACATTTTTGACATTATTATTATTATTATTATTATTATTATTATTATTATTATTATTATTATTATTATTATTATTATTATTATTATTATTATTATTATTATTATTATTATTATTATTATTATTATTATTATAAACTATAAATTGTTAAAATATTAAATAAAGTGATATATATATATATATATATATATATATATATATATATATATATATATATAAATGACAAAGATAAGATATAATCAATGAACACAATTAGACAAAAACAAATAAAAATTATAAAAGCATACATTTTAGTGTTTTAAGAAATTTATGTTCTAATACATAATGAGCCAATTGTTTAGCAAAATAAGAAATAGAATTTTGATTATAAAAATAATTGTGCAAAATATTAAGAAAAATGAAAGAGAAAAAGAAAAAGAGTAAGAGGTATATAAAATTAAATGAGAGAAGATAAAAAAATGTGTAAAGTGTTTTTAATTTATATAGTAAATAATTAAATATGAGTAAACTTGAGTCTAAGAAGAGAATGAATTTGGTGGCCATAATTTGAGAATAAGTGAACTAGAGCATGAAGCATCATAATTCACACGTCTCAACATTTTTTGGAAAAATTGGCACGTACCTTGTTCTGTTTGAGTACACGATTGATATGATTGGCAGACCACAACCTGCTAAGCTGGCTACCATCATTTGGAGACTGGTTTACAATGTCTCTACCCATTTCTTGTAGCAAGTCATGCATCTCCAACTTATCAGATACTATAGTAACCAAAGATCTTTCAATCAAAACTTTAATATCAGCCTCTGGATTATAGCCACGACAAGTTACTAATAAATCAGTAACTCTCTTTTTACGCTCTCCCTTAAAGAAGCAGGCAATGTCTAAAAAAATTTCTTTTGTACAGAATCTAAGCCATCATAGCTTATTTTTAGATTATTTTTATACCTTTTTCCAATATCTAGATCTAGACCATTTTTTAGTTTTTCCAACTCACTACGCCAATAACCGATGTCTCTGCTTCCATTAAAATGTTTACCCAATACCTTAAGTGCTAATGGTAGACAACCGGAATGCTCAACAATTTCTTGGGATATTTCCAAATAACCTTCATTAGGTTGGTCCTGATTAAAGGAATTTAAACAAAAGAAACGAAGGGCTTCTTCTTGGACTAAAGTTTGAACCTCATAAGTTGCATGCACTGCATGCCTTTTAAGTAGGTGCATATCTCTAGTTGTAATTATTACTCTACTTCCAAGACCAAACCAACCTCGCTTTCCAGCCAAATTATCCAATTGGCTTATATCACTTGCGTCGTCAAGAACAAGGAGAACTTTCTTTTTGCATAAAGCGTTTTTTATTACTTCTCTCCCCTGATTCTCATTATCTAACTTACACTTAATGTGACATTGAGCAAGAAGGTCCATTTGTACTTGGACTACTAATCCCTTTTTCTTGCAGTTCTCTCTAATAATTTCAAGAAAACAACAAACTTTGAATTCGTTATCTTCCATAGATTTATAGACTGCATGGGCGATAGTTGTCTTACCAATGCCACCCATGCCCCATATGCCTATAAAACGGACATCATTCACCCTAATATCTGCAAGTTTAATCACTTCCTCCACCTTTGAAGCAATCCCAACAAGTTTTTCATCAGAGGGTGGCAATTTTGGGAAGAGCTTTGTATGTATGTGTTGGGCAATGCTTTCGACGATCGTCGCCTCATCTTGCCTATATAGGAAAGAATGCTTTTTAAAAAATAGTGCTTTGTATGTATGTGCTCTAAGTCCCGTTGTTAGGGAAAAGATGAGATAGAAAAGATGAGAAACAGAGAAAGTGATAAATATTTTAGCTTATTATGCCGGGTAAAGTTGTTTCTTCAATTATTTTTGTTTAATAGTAGTAAAGAAATGCTATTTATTCAATAATTGCTCAGTCTTTAATTAATTTTTAAATCTAAAAAATTACTTATATTAATTTTTATATATTCATTTTTCAATTTTTTATAAAACTAACCTCAAATTCAAATGAAATTTGATCTTCCTTTCTAAAATCTTTCTCATTCACCGAACCTCTATCTCAAAATTAATTATATGAATTGGGTTGCTAATTAATGTCTGATATCATCAATATATTATTATTATTATTTAACCACACCCTATTAAAAACAAATGTTAGAATAAAAAAATATAGAGTTTAAAGATTAAGCTTTAGAATTTAGAGATTATAGATTATGATTTAGTGTTTAGACTTTGGAATTTAGAATTTAGAATTTTGGATTTAGAATTTAGAATTTTAAGTTTAGCATTTTGGATTTAGAGATTAAAATTTAAATTTCGTTTTAAATTTAAATGTATTTTTAGTTGATTTTGTATGATAAATATAGAAGATAAAAAAAATGAGACATTAAATTTTAAAATGTGTTTTTTATTTAATGATCATTAGCTGAATAAAAGCTAAGTTTCATTAATTAGTTTACTTATATTGATATTAATATGCCAATATTTCTTAAACATTTCTCATTAAATAAAATTTTTTGTTAATTAGACAATTTTATTTTATTCTTTTATTTTTATTTTGTATAAATGGTTGAGATTTAAAAAATTAACCTAATAATTAATAACATTTTTCTAAATTTTCAGATTAATTACTTATATTACAAAAAAAATACAAAAAGAATAATATACTATTTTATTTTCTAATAGCAGGTCATTTCTTAAAGGCCTACATTACCTATTTTACCTAAATTAGCATTCAGTTTACATAATAAAAATATTTTTATTTTATGAGATTTTTTATGTTATTTTAAAATATTTGACCCAATTATATTAGATTTTTATTTATCCAAAACTATATTTAAAATTTAAAAATTCCATAAAAGGCAAAAGAAAAGAAATTTCTCACAAAAAAATATTTTATCATTATAAAATAAAATTATTCAAAAGAGTTATATTTAACTTTATTTTTCCTGATACATAACAGTAATTCAATCATTCTAAAATATGTAGTGCTAGGGAGCCAATGACCTAAGTGTACCATGTGTACAATGAGCTAAATCTTTGGTCCATGAATAAAATGAACATTAACCATCCGGATACCAAGGATAATAAACATCTTATGTCATAAAGTCACTTATCCCAAAAATTTAACCTAATTTTGGGGTTCACCAAGGATCAAACTCTTAACCTTTCAAATCTAGAACTCTAATACCATATCTGAAACCACTCATCCTAAAAGCGTAACCTGACAAGACAATGTAACACTAATGGTCATATCTCTAATACTTCCTAAACCTCTATTGTACACATTGTACGCTTAGGCCATTAGCTTCCTATACTTTCTGTTCTAAAATATTTGGCTAATTATTAAACAAAACTTTATTTTTCACTAAATTTTCTTTCTAAATTATTCTCATATGATATATGATGTGTGTTTTATCCACATAATTTGCAACAGAAAACGAAATTAGTGATGAGTTTGGCTTAACTGATTGTTGGAGTCCCATCCAGCGTAACTGGCAACTTGTATTAAGGCTTCTCTCCATCGCTTGACCTTTTCACTGTCTCCTCCAAATTTCCCTTCATGATTCCTGAATGCATCCTCAAAGGTTTCTATTTGGTGCCTCACATCAGAAGGGTCCACACCATAGAACATTGGTATCAAATTCATCAACACTTCAGGCCCAAGGCACACAAAATTCCAACAATAGGCAAGACCAAATAGAATGATCAATTTTTGTCTTTTTCTCTCTATTCTATTTGTAAATTCTGTCTTTTGTCTTTTTCTTTCTTTATACCTTCTTAATGTTTCTAGAATTTAGATGACCTTTTCTTTTCTGTTAGAAATAGGAATCTTCTATCATGATACGGAAAGATTTGGTTTGTTATGAGAGTTGTCCATGTATATATATTGTCTCCCTAAAATCATTCAATTCAAGAAAATATATACATTTTCTTCAGCCTTCTTTATCTTTTTCATTGCTCTGCATTTCTATTATGGTATCAGAGCTTCTTTAAAGAAGCTCTGCTGATACCCAATGGCCAAGACCACTAACCCAAACACACCACACTCTTCTTCTTCTTCTTCTTCTAGCTCTACAAATACAAATGCAGAAGCTATTTCTTCTTCCTCCACAGACACATCCAACCCTTTTTACATACATCCTAGTGAGAGTCCCACTTCTGTTCTGGTAACACCACTGCTCACTGCCAACAATTACCACTCATGGAGTCGTGCTTTCTCCATGGCCGTCATCATGAAGAATAAGCATGGATTCCTCACAGGAACCATCCCCATGCCCTCTCCTGAGGATCCCACCTTTCCTGCCTGGGAAAGATGTAACAGTCTCGTTCTATCATGGTTGTTCCATTCTCTTTCCCCTTCCATCACTCAAAGCGTCATATACTTCTCAACCGCCTCCACTGTATGGGAAGACCTACGAGAACGTTTTTCACAGATTGATTTGTTGCGAATCGCAGAACTACAAGAAGAAGTATACGGACTCAAGCAAGAAAATCAATCAGTGACAGATTTCTTTACCTCTCTGAAAACCCTCTGGGAAGAGCTGGAGAATGCTAGACCCCTACCTCCGTGTAGCTGTCCAGCTAAGAAGCATCGAAATCAAGATTTTGTAATTCGTTTTTTGAAAGGGCTGGATGAAAGATACGCTGTTGTTCGCTCACAAGTTTTGATGCTCGACCCTCTGCCTCCAATTACTCGAGTCTTCGCAATGGTGATCCAGCAGGAGCGAAATCTTCAAATCGCTTCTGGAATCCTAGATGATCAACGCCTACTCGCTGCTGCTGTCAATACTCGCCGTCCTGCACCAGGGCGAGGCCGCGGCGGTTACTCCCAAGGGCGTGGTGTTGGCTCTAACAAGCAGTGTACCTTTTGCGGCCGGGTGGGGCACACTGTCGATGTGTGCTATGGAAAGCATGGGTATCCACCCAGTCACCCGCGATACCCCGGTCATCCACGCCTCCCAGACCGAGCAGCTTCCTCCAGCAGTAGCGCCGCCATGACCGTGACATCTTCCTCTCATTCACATGCCCAGTTGCAAGGAAATAGGGCAGTAACGGGTAGCACTCCAGAACCTCTTTTGGGCCTTACTCCACAGCAACATAACACTCTGATGGCTTACTTGAAGCAGGCCGAGGCCCATGTGCCAGAGACTAAAGATGATAAGGGTTCCTCCTCCTCCCAATCTGGGCTTCTTCCCAGTCCACGTACACATATCCTTTGTTCTGCAAAAACCTTTTCTATTTTAAACAAAGATTTTTCAAAAACTTTTAGTGATACTTGGATCATAGATTCTGGTGCTAGTGATCATATTTGCTCTAATTTATCTTTTTTTGTCTCATACACAAAAATAAAACCTATTCTTGTTCACATGCCCAACGGTTCAAATGCTACTGCACATTACAGAGGAATAGTTAAATTTTCATCTTCTTTGACTATTATTCATGCATTATATTTACCTCAATTTCATTTTAATCTTATCTCAGTGTCTAAGCTCACTTCTACATTACCTTGTGAACTTATTTTCTCTCAATTTTATTGTCTCATACAGGAATCGAGCAAATCGAGGATGATTGGTTTGGGTGAATTAAGAGATGGGTTGTATGTGTTAGACAAGAAGTCTACTACAAATTCATCAAACGACATCCATCCCACACATATTGCTTCAATCCACACCTCCAACCTATGGCATTTTAGATTAGGACATCTTTCTGGACACCGTCTTAGCATTTACATAAACAATATCCTTTTATTTCCTTGAATCATGAAAATGAAGCATGTGATGTATGCCATTTCTCAAAGCAAAAGAAACCTTCTTTTTCCATTATTTATAATCGTGCTCATGCTCCTTTTGATCTATTGCATCTTGACATATGGGGACCTTTTAGACAAAATTCAATCCACAACCACAAATATTTTCTAACTATTGTGGATGATTTTAGTCGATTCACTTGGATTATTTTACTAAAATCCAAGAATGAGGTTTCTCAACATGTCATCAATTTTGTTGCTCATGTTGAAACACAATTTGACTCTAAAGTTAAAACAATTCGTTCAGACAATGGCCCGGAATTTTTAATCCCAAATTTTTACTTGTCAAAGGGGATTCTTCATCAACGAAGTTGTGTTGAGACTCCCCAACAAAATGGGCGTGTCGAACGTAAACATCAACATATATTAAATGTAGCAAGAGCCTTAATGTTTCAATCTAATTTGCCCCTTAATTTTTGGTCTTATGCTATAAACCATGCAGTTTATTTAATAAATAGAGTTCCCTCTTCTATTCTTGATTTTAAAACTCCTTTTGAAACTTTGCTTAACAAAGCATTTAACTACAATGATCTCAAAGTTTTTGGTTGTCTTTGTTTTGTTTCACCCCTTCTCAACCATCGTTCCAAATTTGATCAAAGGGCTCACAAAGCCATTTTTCTTGGTTATCAAATAGGTACAAAGGGATTCATTGTTTATCTTTTGGATCAAAAGAAATTTATGGTGTCCAGAAATGTTGTGTTTTATGAGCAAACTTTTCCCTTTTCTATAAATCACAAACAAAGACAAATACTCAGCCCAACACCACCAGCTGAAAACACCCCATTCCTAAACACTACACAAAATGAGATAGGCCCACATAAAATTCCAACAATACCCTCCTTACCTATTGGGCCACAACCCTTGACCCATGATCCAATCACTCCCCCCTTATCTCTCTCAGACTCCACAACGTGCCCTAACTACCCTCCTTATGTTCAATCCCCAGCAGCCATTACTGACCCCTCCACTGTGCCCTCAACCCTTCTCCAAGACCACCATACACAACCTACCAATTCCACACCTACTCCTTTACCGTCCTCCCCTACCACTCCAAACTCATCAACATCGACCGATACCCCATCTTCTACCTCACCCAAGACCACCGCCCCTCCCATGCCACCACTGCGACAAAGTTCCCGTGCCACCAGGCCACCCATACACCTTCAAGACTACGTATGCAACGCCTCTCTTCATTCATCCACGTCAACACCCTCAAGAACTCGATATCCAATTTCTTCTGTCCTCTCTCTCTCAAATTTCTCAGCCAGTTACAAAAGCTTATTATCATCTTTATACTCTGACCATGAACCTCGGTCTTTTCAAGAAGCAAATCAATCCCCTCAGTGGCGTGCCGCCATGAAAGAGGAACTTGTTGCTTTGGATTTGAACCAAACATGGTCTCTGGTGGATTGCCCTCCACGAGTGAAACCCATAGGCTGCAAATGGGTTTTCAAAATTAAAAGGCATCCAGATGGGTCCATTGAGCGTTACAAAGCACGGTTAGTAGCAAAAGGATTTACGCAGACAGAGGGCATAGATTTTCTGGAGACCTTTTCCCCAGTGGTGAAACCTACCACTATTAGACTGGTCTTAGCCATTGCTTCCATCCGAAAGTGGCCAATCCATCAGCTCGACGTCAATAACGCTTTTCTTCATGGCGATCTTACTAAAGTTGTGTATATGGATCCACCTCCCGGCCTCACTCTCAGTAATCCAAGGATCTGCTGTCGTCTTCACAAATCCTTATATGGACTGAAACAATCGAGCCGAATGTGGTATGACAAGCTTTCTGTACTCTTGATGTCTTGTGGGTATCAGCAGACTGTCTTTGATTATAGCCTTTTTGTTAAATTTTTGGGCAATAAAATTTCTATTCTATTGGTCTATGTTGATGACATTGTCATCACTGGCAGTTCAGTTTCTGAATTAGCAGCTATCAAGCGTACTTTGGATGCACATTTCAAAATTAAGGATCTTGGTACCTTGAAGTACTTTCTTGGTATTGAGGTAGCCCATTCCTCAAAAGGAATTTCCCTCTCACAACATAAATATTGCATTGACGTGTTATCTGACTCTGGATTGCTAGGTGCAAAACCTGTTAGTTCTCCTATGGACATCACAACTAAATTGTTTCAAGATGACATCCCTCTTCTTCCTGATCCTTTGGTGTATCGCCGATTAGTTGGACGCCTCATATATCTCACTACTACAAGACCAGATATCACCTATGCAACCCAGCAATTAAGTCAATTCATGACTTCTCCAACTCAGATGCATTACACAGCTGCAATTCGAGTGCTCAAATATTTGAAGAACAATCCCGGTCGAGGCTTATTCTATCCTAGAGACTCTGACTTCCAAATTTTTGGATTCAGTGATTCTGACTGGGCCGGCTGTCCCGACACTAGACGCTCCTTAACTGGATATTGCTTCTTCTTAGGAAAATCTTTGGTTTCTTGGAAAACAAAGAAGCAGACAACAGTGGCTCGATCCTCCACCGAAGCTGAGTATCGCGCCCTTGCAAACACCACCTGTGAGCTTCTATGGATTCTGAACTTATTGCAATTTCTTCACATATCTTGCGATCGTCCACCTGTATTATTCTGTGATAACCAGAGTGCCCTCTACATTGCGGCAAATCCTGTTTTCCATGAGCGAACGAAGCACCTTGAAGTTGATTGCCACCTTGTCCGGCAAAAAGCCCAAGCCGGCATCATGAAACTGCTTCCAGTCCCATCCTCAGATCAGCTAGCCGATATGTTTACAAAAGCTCTCCCAAAGCATCCTTTTCATGCCAATCTTTTCAAGCTGGGGATTTTAGACATCTACCATCCTCCAGCTTGCGGGAGCATATCAAATTCATCAACACTTCAGGCCCAAGGCACACAAAATTCCAACAATAGGCAAGACCAAATAGAATGATCAATTTTTGTCTTTTTCTCTCTATTCTATTTGTAAATTCTGTCTTTTGTCTTTTTCTTTCTTTATACCTTCTTAATGTTTCTAGAATTTAGATGACCTTTTCTTTTCTGTTAGAAATAAGAATCTTCTATCATGATACGGAAAGATTTGGTTTGTTATGAGAGTTGTCCATGTATATATATTGTCTCCCTAAAATCATTCAATTCAAGAAAATATACACATTTTCTTCAGCCTTCTTTATCTTTTTCATTGCTCTGCATTTCTATTAATTGGCACAATCTGTAGCCCCAGATTGTTCTTGCACTCAACAATCTTTTGGAGTTCATCCAAGCACCAAGCAGAGGAAGCATAGTTTGGTGACAGAACGACGACCGCAAACATTGACTCTTCAATTGCTGTGAGAAGTTCATCTGAAATGGCCTCGCCTTGGGGAAGGTTTTTGTCATCTTTATAGATTGTGATTCCCTTTCTGTCCAGTGCGGCATATAAATGGCTAGTGATGAATCCTGTCTTCTCCTCTGAAACTCGAGAACACGTGATTTGTGCATGATCTTGGTGGAGGAGGAGTAGAAGAAGAAGAGGCTTCACTTACAACAGCGGATGACATACGTACCGTCATCAATGCAAGCTTCAAAACTGTATAACTGGATATTTAATTTGTATGTGCGGCAAAGTTGTGGTTGAGGAGGTAGAGGGAAGCGAATGAAAGATGCTCAGAAGAGAGTACGAAAACACAAAAGCTTTAGAAGGGATATGAGTAATGAAGATCCATCATATGTAGTGCGTGTATATATATATATATATGCACGTGTATGCCTTCACTACAGGAAATTAATGGACTGAGAAATCATTGTTTTCACCTTTTAAGGTTGAGTATTGGACAACGACCTTGTCAACAGACCCGGTCATATGAATGACCTTGTCTGATCTCTTTCTTGATGCTATTTCGGGAGACAACCATAACAATAGCCAATTATTAGTTGGGCTCCAAACAAATCCAAAAAAATCATCTAAAATCAATTAAAAAAACATATAAAATCTAAAAAAAAAAACATTTAAAACTAAAAAAATATATTTAAAATATAATAAAAAAGTCTATAATATTCAAAATCTAAAAAAAAATAGAGTAATTCTCCACATACAAGTGATTTTCCATACAAGCCATACAAGTTATTTATATTCATGCTGTTTCACGTTTTTTTTTGCCTCTTTTTCTTCTTCTTCTTTCTCCGTGCTTCCTCTTCCTCTTCCTCTTCCTCTTCCTCTTCTTCTTCTTCTTTCTCTGTGTCTCTTTTTCTTCTCTTCCTCCCTCTTTTTTTATTGAAATTTCTTCTCCTCTTTTCGTTTTCTCTTTCTCCTTCATCAAAATCACCAGAAAAAACGAAGAAACATTATTCAAGGTACGTTTCTTGCCTTCTCTTTCTCCTTCTTCTTTTCGCTGCACGTTCTGTTAGGTACCAGACAAATGACACAGCAAAATATAGAGATGAAAAATTATAAATTTGTATAAAATATGGGAACAATTGAATAACTTTCTTTGAGAATTACAACTTCTCTCTATCACAAGGAGACTACAATAACACTCTCTCTTGACAAAAGGAGAACACACTTCTCTCTATCACATATAAGAGAAAACTACTCAAAGAAATATTATGTTATTCTATCTGGATGACTTAATTGAAATGAATTAAAGAAAAACTCAATTTATAGGTGAGTCTCTTCAATATGAACCATCCGTCAATTAAAGGTATATAATTCTTCTCTTTTTCAACCACTAAAATTCTAAGGTTATAAACTAAGATTGTTTATTACCTCTCATTTTATTTAGGTATTATTTATTTATATATTTTCTAAAATTAGCTTTACTAATTTTTACACGTTCTTCTTCCTCTTCCTGTTCTTCTTCTTCTTCATTTACGTGCTTTTCTCTTTGTTTTCTTTCTTCGTTATTCTCGATTCCCATTGTTTTTTGACGTCAAGCTTTGAAATCGTTTTTGAAGAAGAAGAAGCAGCAGAAGATGAAGAGGAAAAAGAGAAAGAGTTCTGAATTATGCATAAAGTGTACTTCAACGAATTTTGGGTGTATTTCTTAAATCCTTTGGGTATATTTTTGTAATCCTTTGGGTGTATTTCTGTAATCCTTTGGGTGTATTGATTTCAAGAAGAAATATACTGTCTCTCCCTATATTGGGTGTATTTCTTAAATCCTTTGGGTGTATTTCTTGAATCCTTTGGGTGTATTTCTGTAATCCTTTGGGTGTATTTCTGTAATCGTTTGGTTTATTTCTGTAACTGTTTGGGTGTATTTCTGTAATCCTTTGGATGTATTTCTGTAATCGTTTGGGTGTATTTTTGTAATCGTTCAGGTGTATTTCTGAAGTCCCATCATTTTCAAAACTTGATTTCAGAAACCATGAAAATCGAAAAAAACAGAAGGAGATCGAAGGCAAAGAGATAACGCTTTTCCATACAAATCATATAAAGGAAACGAAGATGAAACACGCGAAGATGGTTCAGTAACGCGCGTGTTAGGTCCAACTTGTAAGACTTGTAAATAAAAATAACTTGTATGTATAACACTCCTCAAAAAAATATTTTTTTAATAAGTTTTAATTATTAACTTTATGTAAAATTTATTGTACGTCTGTACCTAGTTTCTATGTACTTTTTGTTTTACCCAACTAGCGTGATTGCTAATCATTCAACCACATTTATTTCACGGTAACGTAATTTATTTTCATCTAAGTATAATGGAGCCATCTGCCATGCCAGAGAAAAAGTCTTCATGTATCTCTCATATATATTTACTAAGCTAACATATATAGTATAAATGGTCATTCAATGAAGACGGTTGCATGGATATTTAACTTTTAGGGTCAAAAAACAAGTTGCGCTAATAATAAACTCTACTATAAATGTAATAGCCAAACATAAAATAAATAAATAAATAAATAAAAATAAAAAGAATAGTTAGTCAAGTGGGATACATCATACATGCCCCAACTATATCTCATTTTCCTAAAGGTAATGCTACACAATGAAAACTGAAAATTTGATGAATAATGAAGATTACATTTTAAATTTAATAAAAGAAAAATCTATCAAAAAAAAAATTGTTATGTGCAATGCATATATATATATATATATATATATATATATATTTTTTATAAATTTAGTAAAAAAATTTACTCTTTACTTAATTTTATTTTTCACACAAAACAAAAATCTCTTTTCCTAATACCCATGTCTATTTCTCATTCCTTTATCTTTCATTTATTCCTTTTCCACTCTTTTTCTAAAACCACAAACTCCCTTTCTCTATTTCTCTTCTCTTCTAATTTTTCCTTCTTTGATACTTTATAACATACTCCCACGCACAATCCATCACATACTTTTAATTTAATTATTATTCTTAGAATTTATTTTTATTTTAATATATCATTTATATAAAAAAAAATTTATTTTTCTCACAATCCATTAATGGAGCTCATGTTGAATAAGTGCAAAAAAATCTTTTAATTTTTAGTTGTCAAAAGCAAAAAATAAAAAATAACAGCTAACCGAACATTATAATCAAAGTTCTAAATTATATCACATCAGACGCAGCCTAGAGAATTAGACAATTAAGTTGGCATTGGTACTCTCCATGGCCCTGTAAGATTATCTCCTTCTCTCTGTAACAAATTTGAATGTGTCTTCTTATGCTTGTCAAAATCTCACTCTATGCCTCGGCAACAAAATATTGAAAACATATTGTCGGGCTCAAGCTTATAAAACAATTAAATTGGTCTCTTAATTTTTATGTAATGATTAATCTGGGAATAGATTCTCTCAATTTTTTTTAACAATTGAGAGAGTAAGGTGTGATCTTCCACCATTAATTTTATAAGTAAGACCAAGAATAAATATGAAAAAGAGAATAATAAAAAGTTAGACATTACATTTTATACTCTCAATTTTTTTTAACAATTGAGAGAATCCATTCCCGATTAATCTCCCAGTTTGTTTTGAACTATATGAATCAACTTAGTTCCTTTTTAGGTGACCAATTAATGAAGTTAAAAAAACTGAGGTACATTAATTGTCACGTAACATCGTGTCATAGGCAACCACCTTATATTGCCATGTAGGAGAGTTTCTGTAATGTGAGAAT
This sequence comes from Arachis hypogaea, assembly GCF_003086295.3. Lineage (NCBI taxonomy): Eukaryota > Viridiplantae > Streptophyta > Magnoliopsida > Fabales > Fabaceae > Arachis > Arachis hypogaea. The sequence goes on along the minus strand of NC_092049.1, from coordinate 130,556,999 downwards.
TTGGAGGCTGTGTTTATGTTCATGTGCGGTGGGTTTACGACTTTTTGGTTTGAATGTTTTTGGAAAGACTTTTAACCTGGGTTTCATGGTGTAATTTGTTGCAATGAGGTTATAGGGAATTGCTTTTTATGGGTGAGAGAGGTGTTATGAAGATGCAGCTAGAGCTTGACGATGTTTGTTAACTTCTGTTGCATTAGCATGAAGTGAGATTTGGCAAGCATAACAAATCAGATTTATGTTCATTACAGAGGGAAGGGGAAAATCTGCAGGCCAAGTGGAGCAGTAATGTTAATTTAATTGCATTCTTCTAAGTTTCCAAGTGTTTTGATATGGGATTACTGATAAAGAATAACCTGCATGTAAGCAAGACATTCAAGATTTGAGCAAAATGGAAAAGCAACTAATGAGCAAACTAACTCAGAGAAAAATGTTAACACTTCAGCAAAAACAAAACTAGTGAAGCGCTTGGACATATTTTAAATCTCAAAAATAGTACACTAATTTATTTATAATATATATTTTGTATTTCTTTTATATTAGTCTTATTTTGGTGTATACCTCTCGTTTAATTGATTTGTGTAGATCGATTCTTAATTTTTGTAAATCCAGGATATTGTAATTTATAAAATACTTCGAAAGTTATAATTTTTTCTTTTCTATATTACTAATTGAATCATCCTATTAAAGTAGTTTTCTTATTAGTTTCTGCGAAAGATCATTTTCTTAAGTTGTGTTGTTTAAATATCACAAAAGACAACATATTAATATATTATAATCATTGGCAACAGATTAATTAGTTATTTCAGTACACATCAACATCACATTTGATTTCATATATGATACATCGATACTTTCCAGGCAAGAACCAATTCCCCATTTTGTTTAATTATTTACAACAATGAACCACATATTCGACATGTAGGCTTCATTTACTTTATTAATTTCTAGGCGCTTTATTTGCAAAGTCGAGCGCACTTTCTATACAAAATTTCCTTCCTCCTTCTCACAACATGAACAGTAGAATTCGCAAAGAAAAATAATGTTTAATTTTACAACTCTTTTGTATATCTCTTCCACACTTCCTTTTATGAAAGGTGGTGCATCATGCATGTTTACTTAATAGTTTTTAGTACTCAGCATCGCGTGGAGCCTAAGCACAACCGAGTAGCTTCCACTTTCCTTTCTCGATTCACACAAATTCCTATTGAGCGGTCTGCTAATAATAAAACTAAGGGTAATAAAACCATTACTCAACCACCACTCTGCTGTTGCCTTGTTTGAGATACAGTTTTTCAAGCTTGAAACGTATGGCGTCCTTTGTAGGCGATGAAGCCTCTTCTAGCTCATTAATGCCACGACCATGCACCTATAAGGTGTTCTTAAGTTTTAGGGGAAAAGACACTCGCAAGGGATTCACTAGCCATCTCTATGCCGCACTTGTCAACAGGGGAATCACAACTTACATTGATGACAAGAATCTTCGCAAAGGCGATCTTATTTCAGATGAACTCCTCATAGCAATTGAAGAGTCTATGTTTGGTGTGATAGTTCTCTCACCGAACTACGCTTCCTCCAGATGGTGCTTGGATGAGCTCCAGAAGATTGTTGAGTGCAACAACAACCTGGGGCTACAGATTGTGGCAGTGTTCTATCATGTCAAGCCTTGTGACGTCAGGCATCAAATAGGAGCCTTTGAAGAAGCTTTCAAGAAACATGAACTCAGATTTGGACAAGAAAGTGACAGAGTTAGAAGATGGAGAAACGCGTTAAAACAAGTTGCCAGTTATTCAAATTGGAACTCTGAACAATTCAAGTAAGTTATCTCACTATTAAACTCATTTGTTTTGCTGTCCTATATTACGTGCCATAAATATGAATATAGACTGTCATCTTTCTTTAATGATGTGAGCGAAATCTAAATCTTGGAGCTGTATAATTTGGATCTGTTCTAAATCAAATATCTTTCAGATTATAGTAGTTTTAAAACTTACACGTATAGTCATATTCCAATCGCCGGTTTTATACTTCTATCAATTAATGAGGTTATATTCGACTTCTATAGCCCTTATCAAAAAAAAAAAAAAAATCAACTTCTATAGCTAACAATTAACCATTAACCAATGTCGTAATGAATTCGTTTACATTTAAGGTGTGATGCTATCTGTTTACATCTAAGAGACGATGTAACATAATTGTTTAGAGGAGGAAGAATGATATTGAGTTGGAAGGAATATTAGAATGACAGGTATCATCTTAGTTATCAAGAATTTACCTCTCTACAACTTTGATATCAGATTTTTTGTATTCTAATAGATAGATAGATAGTTAAATAGATGTGCAGTGGAAACTATTAAACAAATTGAGAAAGAATAGAAATTTTGGAACACTTATATTATTCTCCTTAGGATTTTGTTTTCCTATTCTTGGAAGTTCTTTTTCTATAAGAAAGGTTATTGTTACTTCATTTTGTTTTTCATTATTGCCAAACTTGACACAAAAAATGCTTTCTTGTATAGGAACGAGGCCATACTCGTTGAAAGTATTGCTCAACATATACATGAAAGATTGATTATGAAATTACCATCTTCTATGAAGAATCTAGTAGGGATTGATTCAAGGTTGGAACAAGTTGTTAGACACATTGGTCTTGGGGGGAATGATGTTCGCTTCATTGGCATATGTGGAATGGGTGGCATAGGTAAGACAACTATTTCTAGAAGAGTCTATGAAACCATTAGAAGTGAATTTAAAGCTAGTTGCTTTCTTGCCAATGTAAGAGAGACATGTGAGAAAAGAGGTATTGTTCAAATCCAGAAACAACTTCTTGATCGTACGAACATAAATTCTGATACTAGTTTCCACGATGAGTTTGAGGGAAAAGCTATAATTTGTGACTCTTTGTGCCACAAGAAGGTCCTTCTAGTTCTCGATGATGTAGACGATGGAGGCTTATTGGAGAATTTGGCTGGTGAAAAAGATTGGTTTGGTCCTGGAAGCAGAATAATAATCACAACTAGAGATAAACATGTACTAGAAGTGCACGGAGCAGTCAATAGAATTTGTAAGGTTGAAGGGTTAGAGCAAAATGAAGCACTTGAACTCTTTTGTTTGAAAGCTTTTAAAAGGCCAAAACCTGAAAAAGGGTATATGGATTTGTCCAAAGAAGTGGTTGAGTATTGTGATGGTCTTCCGTTGGCACTCGTAGTATTGGGTTCCCATCTTTGTGGACAAACCATTGATGTTTGGCGCAGTGCTATTGAGAAAATAAAGAGCTTTCCTCATGACAAAATTTTTAATACATTGAAAATAAGTTATGATGGTTTAGATCATTCGGAAAAGAATATCTTTTTAGATATCGCTTGCTTTTTCAAAGGACGTGAGAAAGATTATGTAACAAATATATTGAGAAGGTGTGGTTATCATGCTGAAGCTAGCATTTCTGCTTTAATAAATAAATCTTTGCTCAGTATAATAAATGATGATAAGTATGCCGATATGTTGGGGATGCATGATCTGCTTGAAGATATGGGCAAACATATTGTAATTCAAGAGTCTCGTGATGATCCTAGCAGGCGAAGTAGATTGTGGTCTTACACGGATGTTGATCTTGTACTTGCACAAAACAAGGTACTTGCCTTTTTCTTTTTAACAATTGTATGATGTATAGAGTTAAGATAAGAATTTGAAACTGAATAAATATTCTATGTAGGAAAATGAAGCAACTCATAGCATCGTTCTATATAATATGTACTCGGAGATTGAAAGAAATTGGGGAGATTTGGATATAAGAGATTTATCTTTCTCAAATATATTCAAGCTAAAGCTTCTCATTTTAGATGGTGTGAAAGTTCCCATTCTCTGCGATATTCCTTGTACATTAAAGGTTTTGCACTGGAAAGGTTGTCCAATGGAAACTCTGCCCTTTACAGATCGAAGATATGAACTTGTTGAAATTGATTTGTCTTATAGCAAAATTGTACAGTTATGGGATGGAAAGAAGGTAGACCTTTTCATGAAAAACTCTTATGAAATTTTATTACATAAACATGTCCAGCAACAAATAGTAACCATGTGGTATTTCTTTTATGTCTGTTTTTTTAGGTTCTAAGACTGTTACAGCACTTGAATCTATCCTTCTGTGACAAGCTGAAGCAAACGCCAGATCTTTCTGGGGCGCCCAATCTTAAAACACTTAATCTTCATAGATGTGAGGAGCTGAATTATATTCATCCATCTCTCGCACACCACAAAAGCCTTGTTGAATTGAATTTAATGAACTGTAAGAGTCTTGAAACACTTGCTGATAAATTGGAGATGAGTTCACTCGAAAAACTATATCTGTTCTCCTGCAGTAGTTTGAGAAGACTGCCAGAATTTGGGAAATGCATGAAACAGTTATCGATTCTTAATCTGACACTTACAGGTATAGAAGAGTTACCGACGACGCCTGGAAGGTTGGGTGGCGTATCTGAGTTGGACTTGAGTGGATGCAGAAAGCTTACTAGTCTTCCCTTATCACTTGCATGTTTCGTTGGCCTAAAGAAGTTAGAGTTAAGTAGATTTGTGGAGCTTAGTTGTGTTCCATACAGCACTCATGGGTTAGAGTCCCTCACAGCTTATGATAAGTCTGACAACCCAAATATAGTTGGACTTTTGTGTTCTCTCTCTCGCCTCACCTCTTTGAGTACCCTGAAATTACGCCGATGTTTTCCCACTTCTAGAAAAGAGTCGACCATTTGCTACAATCTTGGCCACTTAACGTCGTTGACGGATTTGGATTTATCGCGCAACTATTTTTTAAGAGTTCCAATAAGTATCCATGAACTTCCCAGGCTTACACGTCTGAATCTAAATGATTGTCGTTTTCTGAAGGTTTTACCAGAGCTTCCATCAAGTTTACGAGAATTACAGGCACAGCGTTGTCATTCACTGGATGCATCCAACGTGAATGATGCGATATCAAAGGCGTGTTGTGGCTTTGCAGAATCAGCTAGCCAAGATCGTGAAGATGTCTTGCAAATGTTGATCCCTGGGAAGGAAATTCCAGCTTGGTTTGAGCATCAGGAACAAGATGATGGAGTATCAGTGTCATTCCCGCATAATTGCCCTTCAACTGAAATCATGACGCTTGCTCTCTGTTTCCTATTAGATGGCTTCACGTTCTTACAAGGACAGCCATCGGTGGTCTGCAACGGTAAAGAATTCATCAACACGAGTTTATTGAAGATGTCGCCGGGGACATCTTCTAAGCAATTGTTCATTGTCTGCCTGAACGGTTTCTGTTTTAGTGACCAGTTATGCCAAGACAATCGCTTCCAAATGCTAGTTCCCAGTTGTGGTTACTTTAATAATATCCGAGTGCTTAGCTCTGGAGCATGTTGGGTGATTAAGCAAGACATTGAAAGTTTCAAGAAAAGAAAATCCCAAACAGGGAAAAGGAAAGCAACTCTTGAACTGGATATTGACATGATCTCACATTCTTCACCTTCCAGGAAGAAGATGTTGGTGGTTGCCCCTCCACTGTATGAAGAAGAGGAATAGCGTGCCGCCACAGCTGAGGGCGCTATTTGCCGTTTGGCATCTCGCAAAAGCTCTGACCCACCTCAACTCTTATCTCTCTTCCCATTGCATCCCGCTTCCCACAGCACTTAGTTCTCACAGCTCATCAGCTTAGATCTCTTCAGCTAAATGGTTCCCCAGATTTGAAGCTTTAGATAGGCCTCATTGCATCCATCCAACTGCCATAGGAACCCCAGAAAGAAATATAAATCTTGGGCACAAATGGAACAAGTGAACGGCGTATATATATTTGGGGGCTGATACTAGTCGTTCTTTAGAGGTCTTGTGCTTACGAAATTTGGGCATTTGTTTCTTATGGAGAATTATATCTACTGAAGCTCTCCTTTATGTCACCTTCAAGGTTGCTTCGGTTAGTCCTCAAAAATCAGGTAATTTATTCTATTTTTTATGTATCTATCTCGCTTGGCTTCAGTTAAGTTGAAATTAAGATTAATTCAGTTTATAAAAATATGGGTATTTGAAATTTAAAAATACTATTCATACACTAAAATCAGTTATTAAATTAACTACTAATATATTTGTGTATAAAATACATGTGGTTTAATTTATTTTTAGAGAAAATTTCATTCTCCTCTCTAAATTACACTTCCTTTCCCTCTCTGTAAAATATACACTCTCCTCCTTTATAATTTGTAAAAAACCTCCTCTTTAATCTATTTTAATTTTGTTTGTGTTAACTAACGTCAACTTGAAACCAAAAAAAAAAAAAACTAACGTTAACTTTATCCATTTTTTAAAAAAAAAAAAAATTATTTTTTACAAAAATACTCTTTAACAAAAATTTTATTTTTTTGTGATTAAATTTTGTTTACTAAAACATCTTTTAATAAATTATTTATCTGCTGATTAAATTGTATTCATGTGGACCAGGGTGAAGTACTATCAAGCATTGGAAAGCAATGTGTCACACTTTCATTCATTCATCTTCCACATTTGCAACAGATGAAAGTTGCTACTTTCTATTCCAACAAATCTTGATGTTCAGCAATGCTGGATGAGATTGTATCCGCCCTGCCCTGCCAGCCAAAAAGCCAACAATAAACTCCGGTCCCGCCAAATAGGTGGTCTAAAAATTCCAGTCTGCCCCACTTTGTTAGCAGTTAGTTAATAAGACTGTTAGCCGTTAGTGAAAGCTGGCAGGTTAATTAGAAGTCAGTAATAATCAGTAGTAGGACACGTGTAAATTATGTTATGAAGTAAGCACCATATCTATAACCATCTTCCATTTCGGTAATGAATGAGAAAATCCTTCTCATTTCCCCATGATTCACCATCGCTAAGTAATTTAGTGCACATGAAAAAACAACATAAATGAGAATGCCTTTCCAATTCAAGATGGATTGAGCTAATTCTAACATCATGGCAGCATACAGGGGAAAAGTAGCAAATATGAAAGCAGCAAAAAAATCCATGGTACTCTTCACCCGATGGAGGAAAGTACCGATTTCAGAATCAATAAATTCCACTATGAATAATTGATTATTGAACTATCAGAACTCAGAAGCATAACTAATATATACAAATGGATCTGCTCATGCTTTTACAATAAAAGACATATTACAAGATGTGTATTAGAAAGTTAAAAGAATAATGAAATCCTCAAACGTACACAAGCCTTCCTACAAATATTTCTAAACTCTATCTATATACCTTACTCTTATTCAATGGACAACCACCAATATGATTCGCAATGTTCTCAGGTCTCTACAATCAAGTGATGAAACCCATTCAGCAAATTGCTTCAAACAATCATTAGTATAAACAATATTATCAATAACGGTTCTTTGGAAATTAAAAGCCTTTCCTGGCTTTGTTGTAAAGGAAAACATTATCATATGTGTTATTAATTAATCCAATAACAAGAAATGACTAGGATTTTATTTTAAGCCACTACCACCAGTACACCGTGTGTTGCTTTGTGATGAGAGGTCCCTGGATATTCTGAAACATACCGCAAAGAACGACTATCACTCTATTTAGCAGGCTTTTACACCATTGCTGTTAAGATCATGTCAACGAATCCAAGCATATCTCAGAACTTCTTAACAGAGTAGGCAGGACAAGTATCCATTCTATAAGCTTAACAAAGCACATGTGAGTAAGGAGAAAGTTAAGTATCCAACCGGCTCTGTGATTTGAAGCTGATAACACAAAATAATGTCATTAGTGAGCTAAAAAACTAGGCAAAGAAAGCATTAGAATATATGTAGTTATGTACCCAAGCTTCAGTCCAGGATATAAATTGGCTTCAGCACTTATGTTAATTATCTGCATTAGCCCTTCATAAAACTTCATCATACATATTTAAATTTTTATATCATTTTCCTGATCATGTCACGAGATTTTTATTAGAAAAGAAGTTACAGCAAAGGAGGAAAAATACAATGATTCCTCCAATGCCAAGAAACTTTATAGAGCGTAATTGATCACATTTATTAGATTGAAGCAACAAAATTTTCTAGTACATCCATGCCTTTTCAGTCAATGTATCTTGCCTTCAGAAAATTATATTGTTCAAATCTCTACTTTATAAGATACCTATATCCCATAATTCTATCTGAATTTGCAATTTACTAGCAACTTAATATTGAAGTCTGCAGCATGGTACAATCAATTTATGATTACTACATCAACATTAACATATCTTTTAGTAATTTCACAAAATGAAAATTTTATTTTTATATCTTCATACCATGACTATAAAAGGAAATATCTTACACCAATATTAAGACCACAATTCATTTTTGACAACCATAACATTAGAAGTTTTCAAATTAAAGAAGGATACAAAATCAAAACTAGAAAGGCACTTGCACTGCTAATGTTTTGATACAATTCAAGATGAACTTGATTGAAAAATGGAAGATATAGAGGTATCTAGGCACAGAGAGTTGCTTTTGTCCAATGTGTATTGTTTTCTTTGAAAGCTGGACCTTGACATAGTTGTAAAGGAAAGATATTTGCAAATTGAAAAAATGTATCTGTTTTAAGACAAGAATCAGCATATTAAAGGCTTAACAAGCAAGAACTTTAAAGAATGTGTGATTAAAAATTAGCTGTTAATCAAACATTAGTAATCAAAGTTCTAACGAGGTACATCAAAGACATACCCCATAGCCTGGACAACATATAGGTTATTCTTTATCAGTAATCGCAGATCAAAACAACCGGAAACTTACAAGAATTGCAACTAAGTTGACATTCGTACTCGCTATGGCCTGCAGATTTTCTCCTTCCTTCTGTAATGAATCTGAATCTGTCTCGTTATTCTTGCTAAATCTCACTCTGCTGCAGCATCAAAAGATTAAAAAATTGTCAATCTCAAGCGATCTTCCTAAAAACCCTCCAACATAGTAAAAAAGTCACTATAACCTCATTGCGACAATTTCCACATAAAACCAAGGTTAAATTTTTTTTCCTCAAGATATGGAAAGAAAAAAAATAGAAAAGCCATCTCACATGAACTCAAATACAACATCCAAATGCTCAATTCATATTCGAAACATGCAATTTAACACACACGCACATTTCCAGTAATCACACAATACAAACTCTCCTCTATCAGAACCTGACACAGTACCTTCTCCAAAAATTGAAAGGAAAAGAATTACAAACTAAAATACGAAGTTCAAATACTCATATTTATATAAACTCAACTGATCTTCGGCTTGAATAATTTCAACTTAACCCAAGCCAGATATATCCATAAAAATAGAACTAATTACCTGATTTTTGAGCACTAACTGAAACAACATGAAAGGTGACATAAAGAACAACTAATATCAGCCCCAAATATATCTACGCCCTTCCCTTGCTCCATTTGTGCCCGAGATTTACATTTCTTTCTGGTATCACATTGCAGTGGATAGATGCAATGAGCTCTGTCAAAAGCTTCGGATCTGGCAAACCATTTAGCTAAAGAGATCTAAGGTTGGCAATCATACATGTAATATATTGAGAAACCTGTGTCATGAGCTATGCGAACTAAGTGCTGTGGGAAGCAAAGCGAAGAGATGCAAGTAATGTGGTAGCACGCTCTACCTCTTCTTCATACACTGGAGAGTCAACCACGGGCATCTTATTTCTAGAAGCTGAAGAATGTGATATCATGTCCATGTTCAGTTTAAGAGTTGCTTTTCTTTTCCCTGTTTCATATTTTCTTTTCTTCAAAAGTTGAACGTCTTGCTTGCACACCCAACGTGCTCCAGATCTTTTTACTCGGATTTCACAACAATCACTGGGAAACTGCAGTTGGAAGCGATTATCTTGGCATAACAGGTTACTAAAACTGTAACCATTCAGGCAGAGAATGAGCAAAGTCTTATAATATGATGACATTGACACCTTCAATAATCTCGTGTTGATGAATTCTTTACCGTTGCAGATGACCGATGGCTGTTCTTCAGAGTATTTGTCACCATCTAATAGGAAACAGAGAGCAAGTGCGATGATTTCAGTTGAAGGGGATGAGAGTGATACTCCGTTATCTTCTTCCTGATCCTCAAACCATGCTGGCATTTCCTGATATAACTCAGGCATCAACATTTGCAAGAAGTCTTCACGATCTTGGCTAGCTGATTCTGCAAAGACACAACACGCTTTTGATATAGCATCATATACCTTGGATGCAACCAGTGAACAACAACGGTCTGCTTGTAATACTCTTAGACTTGATGGAATCTCTGGCAAAACCTCCAGAAAACGGCAATGATATAGCTGCAGACGTGTAAGTCTGGGAAGTTCAAGAATACTTATTGGAAGTTGGCGAAAATCATTGTCCGATAAATCCAAATCCGTCAACGACGCTAAATGGCCGAGATTGTAAGAAAGGGTGCCAAAGCATACGTGTAATTTCAGGGTACTCAAAGAGGTGAAGCAAGAGAGAGAACACAAAAGTCCAACAATATTTGGGCTGTCAGAATAATCCTCAACTGTGAGGGACTCTAACCCATGAGTGCTGTATGGAACACAACTAAGCTCCATGAATCTACTCAACACCAACTCCTTTAGGCCAACGAAACATCCAAGTGACAAGGGAAGACTAGTAAGCTTGTCACATCCACTTAAGTCCAACTTAGACACACCAGCAAATTTTCCAGGTGTCGTGGGTAGTTCTTCTATACCTGTATCTGTCAGAATAAGAACCGATAATTGTTTCATGCCTTCCCCAAATTCTGGCAGTCTTCTCAATCTACTGCAGCCATATAAATTCAATTCAACAAGGCTTTTGTGGTGTGCCAGAAACGGGTGAATATAATTCAGCGCCTTACATTCACTAAGATCAAGTGTTTTAAGATTGAGAGCCCCACAAAGCTCTGGCGTTTGCTTCAGCTTGTGGCAGTTGGACAGATTCAAGTGCTCTAACTTTTTTAGAACCTGAAAAAACATAAAGAAATATCACATGGTTACTATTTTTGCAGGAAATGTAATAAAATTTGATAGAGCTCCTCATGAAAAGGTACCTTCTTTCCATCCCATAACTGTACAATTTTGCTATAAGAAAGATCAATGTCAACAAGTTCATAGCTTTGATCTGTAAAGGGCAGAGTTTTCATTGGACAACGTCTCCAGTGCAAAACCTTTAATGTACAAGGAATATTGCAGAGAATGGGACCTTTCACGTTATCTAAAATGAGAATCTTTAGCTTGCACATATTTGAGAATGATAAATCTCTTATATCCAAAACTCTCTGCTTCCCTTTAAACCCCCACTCCATCTTATTATATAGAACAAGGCTATGAGTTGCTTCAATTTCCTATACACACACAAATAAATAA